>NC_057814.1:246277895-246298514 GCF_018294505.1 Triticum aestivum
GTTTTTTGTTGTAAGTAGAAACAAAACAAAATAAATAAAGCAAAAAAGAAAAAAAAAACTAAATACAGCAAAAAAATTGTTGGGGCGCTGCCCGCTTTGCCTTCCAACCCTCAGGTTTGCAAATACAGGCCCAGAAGGGCTAGGAGGCTAAACGGGCAGCGCGCCAAAGTTAGGCCCAGAAGCCTGCTATAGAGAGGAGTTCGAAACAACAGCCGCGCCGCGGCATTTAAACTGGTGCGGGCGCCCCTTGGCTAGCGAGGTGGGACTAAACTTTTGGCCGCGATGCGGACAGCAAAAAAAATTGTTGGGGCACTGCCCGCTGGGCCCTCCAACCCTCGGGTTTGCAAATACAGGCCCAGAAGGGCTAGAGGGCTCAACGGGCAGCGCGCCAAAGTTAGGCCCAGAAGCCTGCTATAGAGAGGAGTTCGAGACAGCAGCCGCAGCGGGGCTTATAAACCACTCCGAGCCCCTCTCAACTAGCGAGGTGGGACTAAACTTTTGGTCGCGACGCGGGCAGCAAGAGGCCTTTGGTCCCGGTTGGTGCCACCAACCGGGACTAAAGGGGTGCATTGGTACCGGTTCGTGGCACTAACCGGGACCAATGCCCCCCCTTTAGTCCCGGTTGGTGCCACCAACCGGGACCAAAGGCCGCTGCTTACCGCCCTTTGCGCTGCTGAAAAGGGACCTTTGGTCCCGGTTGGTGGCACTAACCGGGACTAAGGGTGGCATTGGTCCCGGTTGGTGCCACGAACCGGGACCAATGCCCTTGCTATATAACCAGGACTTGTGAAAATTTCACATCTCCCTCGCCTCCCTCGCCAGTTGCCCCCGCCGCCAGGCTGCCCAAATCGCTCGCGCGCTCTTCGTCGCCGTCGTCACCGCCGGCCGCCATCCCCGTCTCCCCGTGCCCCTGCCCCGCGCCCGAGCCCACGCCGGCCGCCGCCCCGTGCCCCTGCCCCGTCCCCGAGCACGCATGGCCGCGCCCCTGCGCCCCGGCCCGCCCCCACCATTGTCGTCGTCGCCGGCGCCCGCCCCCACTGCCGCCCCTGCCTCGACGCCGCCCCTCCTCCCCGTTCGGTCCGGCTCCGGCGACCCCCTTTCCTCCCTGTCCCCTCGATCCTCTTCATATAATTTTTTTTCGTATAATTTTTTTTCATATGCATATGTTGATTATATGGATGGATGGATGATGTATATGTTCATTATATGGATGGATGGATGATGTATGCTTTTTTCATATAATTTTTTTAGGTAGATTTTTAGAATTGTTTAGGCAGATTTTTAGAATTTTTTGTGTATGTATGTTATGTTTATATGTATGTATGTATGTTCATATGTATGTATGTTTATATGCAAAGCATATGCAAAGAAAATGTATGAATGGTCATATGCAAAGAAAAATGTATGTATGGTCATATGCAAAGAAAATGTATGTATGTATGTTCATATGAAAGAAAAATGTATGTATGTATGTTCATATGCATATGCAAAGAAAATGTATGTTCATATGCATATGCAAAGAAAATGTATGTTCATATAAAAAGGAAAATAAGAAGAGGAAGAAAGGAGAAGAAGAGGAGAGGAAGAAGAGGAGAAATAAATAAGAAGAGGAAAAAAGAAGAAAAAGAAGAGGGGAAGAAGAAAGGAATAGAAGAGAAGAAGAAAAAATAGAAAAATTCTATTTTTTCTTCTTCTCTCCTCTATTCCTTTCTTCTTCTCCTCTTTTTTTTTCTTCTTTTTTTTCTTTGATCTTCTCCTCTATTCCTTTTCTTCTTCTCCTCTTTTTATTTCTTCTTCGTTTTCTTATGTTTTATCGGGTCAGTCGTCGTCGATATAACCCTCTCCCGATAACTTCAACACGATGGGGGTCGATATACCCCCTCCCCGCCGATAATATTATTTTCCCATGTACGTATGTCGTCGTTGTCGATATAACCCCCTCCCGATAACTTCAACACGTGGGGGGGGTCGATATACCCCCTCCCCGATAACATTATTTTCCCATGTATGTAGGTCGTCGTTGTCGATATATATAACTCCCTCCCAGATAACTTCGACATGATGGACGGTCGATATTTATACCCCCTCTCGACCGTGATAACTTATACCACGGGAGCACCCCCCGGCCCTCTCGCTCGACCAAAACTCTCGAGGACACCCAAACCCTAGAAAAAACGATGTCGGTCTCCTACCCCCTCCCGCCGCGCCCCTACCCTTGAAGCGTTGCCTAGGCCACCCCAAACCCGGAATAAGCTAGGTCTACGTTTGCACTAATATATCCACCTGCTGTCATGTTTGTGTAATAATTGCCATGTTGTAATATTTGCAGAAACAATGGAGCACGGACGAGACGAGCAAGCAGAAGAGGTGTTGGGGGACATAATCTTAGCCGGAGGTGATATCTTGTCGTATCTTAACGACAATGATGGTCTGGAAGAACAGGGTGAAGAAGCAGGCTACGGTGATCGAAGAGTGGAGGAGGAAAGACATGATTATGATGGCTCTGGTGACCCAATGCTGGTGCAAGAAGGAGCCCGTGGTGACGGCTCCGGTGACCGAACAGAGTCCGGCCAGGTAAATATATTAGTTAAGCCTGTGCTGACTAGCTAATTGATGCATTAATTGTTTTGGTATGTACACATATTAATTAACAATTGTCTTTCTTCTTTTTTCTAGCCCTCCGGGTCGAGCACAACTTTGGTAAAGAGACGGCTAACCGATTGAACCCATCCGGACAAAGTATGCATTTGCTGCTCAGTGTAGGGTTCTAATTAGGGACAAGATCCCGATCAGCAGCCAGCAATTTTATAAGCCTAAGAAGGAAGACCCTGAGGTGTCTTATGTCAATGATATGCAGAAAGATGATCTTTGGATTGAGCTGAAGGCAAATTTCACCCTACCGCCAGAGGAGGATCCGGAGAAGCCAGTTATAGAGCAATTAATCAAGTCTCATGCTCTTAAGAAGATGGCAGACCTATTTAGGAGGTGGAAGAAGTAGCTGAAAACGTTTGTCAACAAAGAAGAGACACCAGAATTCATCGGCCGGTATGAGAAGATCAGAGATCACTGGCCCGCATTTGTGGCCCACAAGACATCGGAAAAGAGTAAGAAGATGTCAGCGACAAACAAGAAGAATGTTGCAAAGAAGAAGCTTCACCATCGCACGGGGTCAGGCGGCTACCTCAAAGCCCGACCTAAGTGGGCCAAGGCTGAGAATGATCTGCTTGAAAAAGGGATCGAACCACAGATAATGAACTGGACAGACCGTTGCTGGACTTGGTTCTTCGGGGCTGGCGGAACCTTGGACCCTGTATCAGGGAGGTGCGTTTGGACGAACGAGCTTTTGAGAATACCAGTCAAGAAGATTCAGCAATATATCGATGCAGCGCAGCAGGGACGTTCGTTCCAGATAGAGAGAACGACGAGCTCACAATGGCCCCCGGGAATCCTGAGCACCCTGGACGGACACGAGGCACGCCAGGCTCCGTTCCGTGGAAGGCTGGTTTTCCGGACGCGGGCGGTTACAAAAGCCAGGAGAGGAGGAAAAAAGTGGAGCAGATCCAAATTCAGAAGCTGCACGAAAGGGTTCAAGCGCTAGAGGAACGAGACGGCAATCGACGTGCCGAAACTGCCCCCGAAGCTACACCGCCATCTCAGCGGAGAAGCAGCGTGGCTTCCACCGAGCTGCTTCAGCTGGAGCATGTGGCTCCTGCTAGCTACCCCGTGGATGCTATCACGGAGTCTCAACATTGCCACCTTATGGCGGAATGGCAGAACTTCAAAGTCAAGGCGGCTGTTGGCTTTGTTTTACCTCCTGAACCCGGCGCAACCTACCACTGCCGGCCGATTCCAGAAGGATATGCTAGGGTGATGGTGGATGAAATAACGGAGGGATTTGAGGAGCTCCAGCTTGACCACCCTACCGGTGAAGGGGAGACTCGGCTGGGTTCTGCTCTGAAGACTCCATGCCTATGGCGGAAGGAGCTCATCAAGCTTCCGAACTGGACGGCTCCGGCGAGTAAGGGCACTCCGCCTCCTCCTCCGGCGAGTGATCAGGGCACTCAGCCTCCTTCTCCGGCGCGTGGCGGCACTCCGCCTCCTTCTCCGCCAGCGCCGGCGCGCCAGAGCAGCCAGCCTCCTCCTTCTCCGCCTCGTCAGGAAGGGCGGAAGAGACCCGCCGCCGCTGCGGCTGCTCCGGCGCGTCGTAGTCCTTCTCCTCCGCCTCGTAACCAAGGAAAGAAGACAACCGCAGCCGCTCCGTCTGCTCTGCCGATGTCTAGCAGTGCAGCTTCCAGAGGCGGGAGGCTATACAGATTCGATCCTTCTCTGAAGACTCCAGAGAAGTTACCATACGAGAGGACCAAGGAGGAAACCAGGAAGATCGTGCGAGCCGAACTGACAAACTTCTTTGAAGGGGTGAAAGAAAAGAAACATCCACCTCCGGAGGAGAAGGTAGATCCGGTGAAAGCAAAGCGCACTCTGGCCGCCCTGACAAAACCACCAAAGTCTCCGCCGAGAGGCAACTATGAGCGCATTCTTGCAAAGACATATGCCGAAGCGGAGCGGTCGGGAAGTACTGTCAGTGATCAAAGGTTGAAAGAACGAAGAGCTGGGAAAAAAAGTGCCCAGCTCGGCGAACAAGCGAACCAATCGTGCCCCCCGCTCAAGGTGTCAAAAGACATCGTCGCTAATGATCCGAGTATGGTGCCCGGTTATAGCAATCTTGGAGATTACCTGCCCGACGATGTACATTATGAAATCATGGAGGTGGACGAACACAAATACCATTACGGGAAGCCTCTTGTCAAAGCTGAAAGATCTCTAACAACGATGATGCGAAGACTACATGATTGGTACATGAAAACCTGCAGAGAGTCTGATGGGATGGATACTTTGACGCGGAGAGTTAAACCGGAGCATGACCTCGTTGGAATTGATCTGCTGAATGTTCCATTTGAGGATTTCTTCCAGTTTTACAATCAAAAGGCCCTCATAAAACAACGATCACTTGCTACTGTCTGTAAGTAGTACTACTTCTGTCATTAAGTCTCTCTCTATATATGTCAGCTCTTTCATTGCATGTATTTATAATTATCCTCACTATATTTTGCAGATTGAAGATCGCTGAATTGAAGAAAAGACAAATCGGTGATATTGGGTTCATTAACACAAATCTCATAGATGCATATACGGTTGAAAAACATCCCAATGAAGCCGAGGCCAACTTGCTACAATCGTTGGTATTAAATCAAAACAAAGATATAATACTCTTTCCTTACAACTTCAAGTGAGTGTTACTGTCTTGTGCATATTCGGTTTCCCTTATTAGTCCAGGTTATGGTAATGTAATTGATGACTTATGCATGCATGCGCAGCTTCCACTATATTCTCCTAGAGATTAAGCTTGAGCACGGAGTAGTAACCGTCTTAGACTCGAGACGAAAAGATCCCCAGGACTATGCGAACATGACTCAAATGCTCCAGAAGTAAGTTAAATCGATCATTATCCACCATATCAGCAACTTTGTTTATTTCCTGATATCAAGTAATTGTTTTCTTTGTCTGGCAGGGTTTGGAGAAAATTCACCTCAAAAGCTCCGGGACTGCCGAAGAAGCTGCAATTTAATCACCCGAAAGTAAGTACTATAGTAGCATGTTCCGAGCATCTCCTAGTGATTCAAGCGCTAGTTTCATCAATACCATTTAGCATGCTTGCTTATCAGTTTGATTGACCTCTATTTCTTGTAAAGTGGTTGTGGCAGGAACCCGGGAATAATTACTGTGGATACTACGTTTGCGAGTCCATCCGCTACACGACCTATGAGCGGGGCTACACTGAAGAACAATATGAAGTGCGTAAGCAATAATATTCACAATATTATTTTATTACCATCATTTGTGTTGAGTTTCATTTATTCATATATATATGTATTGACCCCCTTCTTCAAATTAGATGTTCCGGAAGCGGGATGAACTCCTAGCACCAGATCGTATGCGAGGAATTCAAGAGGAATTGGCGGCATTCTTCCTTGACCACGTGATCGCTGAAAACGGAGAATACTATGTGGACCCTGTGTTCCTACAATTTAATTAGGAGATTGTATTGTAAGAGATAATTATTGTATATATGTAGCCGGTAGTGTCGGATAGATATACGAGAACTTGTTGTTCGACCAATATCTCGGAGAAGGAGAGGTGGTCGATATCACTTCTCTCTGTATGCATATGTTCATGACGATCTTCTGTTTCCTTCATTTGATTACTAGCTAGCGTGTCTACTCCTCTCCATACGTATATAGTACGTAGCGTCGACCAAGCACGGAGATAAGAGCGGACACTTCTCTCTATTAATTAGCTAGCTAACACAATATATGAAACATCTAAATTAACCCCCCAAAACCCCTAAACCACCCCCTTTCAAAAAAAACAAAAACCTCAGCTCCTGCCAGCTGCTGACGCGTGGATGCCTATTGGTCCCGGTTGGTGACACCAACCGGCACAAAAGGCCCTGCCTATTGGTCCCAGTTGGTGGCACCAACCGGGACCAAAGGCCCCCCTGCCTGAGCTGGCAGCAGCGGCCACGTGGAGGACCTTCTGTCCCGGTTCGTCTAAGAACCGAGACTAAAGGGTTAGGGCTTTAGTAACGACCCTTTAGTCCCGGTTCGAGAACCGGGACAAAAGGCCCTTACAAACCGGGGTAAAAGCCCCTTTTCCTACTAGTGAGCGTTACTACCATTTGTGAGAAGCAACTGTATCTATACCTCGGACATTGCGGTGGTTCCCTACCCTGCTCCTGATATATGCTGCTTCAGCCTGGATGATCAGTCCTGCGTTGCTCTCGATATTGACAATAGCTGGCCCTTCCCAGAGCACCTATGGTTCAAAGCAAGCGTTTCCAATGCCAAGGATTGGTTGAGTTGAAGTTCATTTCATTGCTTGTTATTTGTTGTGTGATGAAAACTTCAGTATTTACTGGAATGTTTTGTTGGAAATAATCTATAATCCAACATGTATCATCATTGTCGTTGTGTGTTGATGACTTGTTGTATGTAATGAATGGTACATTTGCAAATGCGTGTCATAGACTCAATTTATGAATGGTTTTCGAGTCACTTCTTGGAGTGTGAGTACCGTAGTAGTATAGGCAGCATCCGGTTAGTATATGAACTTGCCACATCACATAGAGCCAACCTAAAATTGGAGTACCAGATCTGAGATGCCACGTGTACCAGATGAATGACTCCAAGTTCGACCACCATGATGCTAGGTGCGAGCCGAGGAACACTGTTGGAGAGACCCCCCTCATAATTTTCCTACATTGGTCGTTTGATTCATAGGATAGAATGCTATAGGATTTTTTCCCTATGTAATCATGTTTTAATTGGCAATCTAGCATCCACTCCAACTTTTGTTTCACTTCCTTTGATCCTACGAAGAGAGTACTTGCTCTAAATGATGTGCCGCTGCAAGAGCCGCCTATATGAATTAACCATGCTCTAAAAAGGTGGACCAACTTTGGCTGTAGTAGTATTGTACTAGGTTAGTAGGTGACCTTGCGCTTGGCTCTTCTCCTCTTCTGGAAGTCGAACAATAATGATGGTACTATACTACTTCTGGCAATCTGTACCAAATGAACTGCTGCACGTCTACCGCTTGTAAGCAAAAGTTTCTCCTCGTGCTGCGAGCCACCGCACATGCGTTGGCGAGGGAGAAGGCATAGTAAGCAAGCTTCTCGTCGTTCTGCGAGTTGACGAGACACATCAAAGTTACGTATTTATTAGTACTCTCTTCAAAAAGGGCCGACCATGTCCATGGCTACCGTCCCGTGCTCTGTCATTGAGTACGTGCACTATTCACGTGCCATCGAGGAGAAAAAATATTGCGTAGTACTAGGTGCCATCGAAGTGCACGACTCACTTACGCACTGCATATCTCCATTTTCTTGCATGACACGCCACCTTGATGCTAGATGTCCTGCGTGTCATGGAGGCATATAGTATGATTTTGTAAAATGGAGGCATATAGATGTCCCACGTGTCGGCAACAGGATGAACAAAGCTCATGTCTTAAACGAAAGAGTGGAAGAACATAGATTCCCGACGACCGAGAAGGAGCTACAAACCTCGGGGTGGAGCGTCTGCACTCACAATCTTCTATATTATTCAGCGATATAAAATCAATCAAATCTCTCCACGTTCCTATACCATTCTATAGTATGAGAATAACTTTGAAGGTAAGCCATTGATTCACTCTATCCAATGGTCATAGTTGGAAAATCCAAACAAAACCAAGCATTGGATCAACTCTTTTTTCGAGATCAACTCTTTTAGCACTTAGATTGTTGCCGCCTGCCCACCTAGCCCACCTATACATCCGCTCACGTTTGATGATCACAGGATCTATCCACTCAGATTGTATGTTAAAAAAATAAAGGTCGATAACTAATGCGGCACCTCGGGCCAACGCGGCCAGATCGCATTTTGCACGAGAAATTACACACCATGTTTCGTTGACATGTGGTCCCTTTCCAACATGTCAGTGAGACGATGGTGAGTCCTTTTCTACAATTTCCGAAAGGACGTGCAGGCCGGGGCACCTCTTCGTGTACCGTGGCAAACTGGCAACCGTCCACCGACTCTTCGCCTTTCCCTCTTGATTTGGAACTGATGTCGCACTCTCTTCCTCCCTCCTCCATTTGCCTTCACCCTTCCTTATGCCATTGTTCGATCGTCTTCTCCATGGAGGGAACAAGCCGGAAACGACCCCGTTATTCTTGCCCCGATTTGAAAGATGACGTGGTGGGGGAACTCATTGATCAGCAGATTCCACTTCCAAAAATCTCCGACTGCCCTGAGGTTGAGCACACAGATGATCTATGTACGTTCAAATATGATCATGGTGACTGTCTTCTATGGAAGATAGCAATTTCTCGAGTTCCCAACCGCTCTTGGAATTACAAGAACTATCAAGTTGTTGCTACCTTCGACAAGCTTGTTGCCGTCCTTCGTGGTTCGACTGGATGGATATTGCTCAAAATCAGTTTCTATACACGGATGTGTACTATGATGCAGTTGAATACGAGGGTCTTGTGTTTGCTACCACCACTCGTGGCACTATTTTTGAATGGGATCCTCGTAGTTTTGGTACGTTTGTCTTCCACGGTAATTATAATTGTTTCATCCACATGCATGCGAGTTAGCAAGTTTCCCTTCTCTACTAATTAACCTTCTTCTTGTGTTTCCAAGGTCCTGTGAACATTCCACCACCTATACTTGAAAATTTTTATAACCAAGGGGGAGATGAAGATGGTGATGATCACGAGCATGAGGACGAGGAGGGCCCATATACTCAGTGGCGCCTAGCAACTTCCGATGGATCACCCCTTCTTCTCTGTATACAGCCCACTGCTGATGTTACTACTGAGGGAGCAGGTGTTGTCTCCCATGGTCGCACTCTCCAGACCTATTCCAACACCCGTTGCATGGTATTCGGGATGGATACTAGTGTGCTAGCGCCAACACCTTCTCCCTGGTACAGTATTGATAGTCTTGGAGCAAAGTCGCTCTTCCTTGGACAAAACTATCCAATGATGGTGAAAGGCGATCCAACTGCTGTTGACACAACGTTACTACCATTTATGAGAAGCAACTATATCTATACGTCGGACATTGCGGTGGTTCCCTACCCTGGTCGTGATATAGTAGGCCGCTTCAGCCTGGATGATCAGTCCTGCGTTGGTCCCGAGATTGACAGTAGCTGGCTCTTCCCAGAGAATCACTTGTGGCTCAAAGCAAGTGTTTCCAACACCGAGGATTGGTTGAGTGATACATCTCCGTCATATCTATAATTTTTGATTGTTCCATGCCAATGTTATGCAATTTTCATATACTTTTGGCAACTTTTTATACTATTTTTGGGACTAACATATTGATCCAGTGCCCAGTGCCAGTTCCTGTTTGTTGCATGTTTTTTGTTTCGCAGAAAACCCATATCAAACGGAGTACAAATGGGATAAAATCTGACGGAGATTTTTTTTGGAATATTTATGATTTTTGCAAAGAAGAATCAACGCGAGACGATGCCCGAGGGGGCCACGAGGCAGGGGGCGCGCCCTGGACCCTCGTGATCACCCCGTAAGGCGGTTGGAGCCCTTCTTTCGCCGCAAGAAACCTAATATTCGGATAGAGATCATGTCCAAAATTCAGCCCAATCGGAGTTACGGATCTTCGGTTATAAAAGAAACGGTGGAAGGGCAGAATCAGGGAACGCAGAAACAGAGAGAGACAGAGAGACAGATCCAACCTCGGAGGGACTCTCGCCCCTCCCATGCCATGGAGACCAAGGACCAGAGGGGAAACCATTCTCCCATCTAGGGAGAAGGTCAAGGAAGAAGAAGAAGAAGGGGGACTCTCTCCCCCTCGCTTCCGGTGGCGCCGGAACGCCGCCGGGGCCATCATCATCACCGCCATCTACACCAACAACTTCACCGCCATCATCACCAACTTTTCCCCCCTCTATGCAGCGGTGTAACCCCTCTTTTTCCCACTGTAATCTCTACTTAAACATGGTGCTCAATGCTATATATTATTTCCCAATGATGAATGGCTATCGTATGATTTTTGAGTAGATCCATTTTGTCCTATGGGTTAATTGATGATCGTGATTGGTTTGAGTTGCATGTTTTATTATTGGTGATGTCCTATGGTTCTCTCCATGTCGCGCAAGCGTGAGGGATTCCCACTGTAGGGTGTTGCAATACGTTCATGATTCGCTTATAGTGGGTTGCGTGAGTGACTGAAACACAAACCCGAGTAAGGGGGTTGTTGCGTATGTGATAAAGAGGACTTGATGCTATAATGCTATGGTTGGGTTTTACCTTAATGATCTTTAGTAGTTGCGGATGCTTGCTAGAGTTCCAATCATAAGTGCATATGATCCAAGAAGAGAAAGTATGTTAGCTTATGCATCTCCCTCAAATAAAATTGCAATAATGATTACCGGTCTAGTTATCGATTGCCTAGGGAAAAATAACTTTCTTGTGACAACATGCTCTCTACTAAAACTAACTTAGTTGTGTCTTCTTCTAAACAACCCCTACTTTTTATTTACGCGCTCTTTATTATCTTGCAAACATATCCAACAACACCTACAAAGTACTTCTAGTTTCATACTTGTTCTAGGTAAAGCGAACGTTAAGCGTGCGTAGAGTTGTATCGGTGGTCGATAGAACTTGAGGGAATATTTGTTCTACCTTTAGCTCCTCGTTTGGTTCAACTCTCTTACTTATCGAAAGAGGCTACAATAGATCCCCTATACGGGTTATCAAGACCTTTTTCTGGCGCCGTTGCCGGGGAGTCATAGCCTGGGGTGAATATTCTCGTGTGTGCTTGTTTGCTTTATCACTAAGTAATTTTTATTTGATGTTCTTAATTATTTTCTATCTTTAGTTATGGGTAGGAAATGCAAAATACCAAAAAAAAATAGTTGTACCTACTGCACCAATGGTTGAAGAACCATTCAAAATCTATCACACTCCTAAAGCGTGCGTAGAGTTGTATCAATGGTCGATAGAACTTGAGGGAATATGTGTTCTAGCTTTAGCTCCTCGTTGGGTTCGACACTCTTACTTATCGAAAGAGGCTACAATTGATCCCCTATACTTGTTGGTTATCATTGAGTTGAAGTTCATTTCATTGCTTGTTATTTGTTGTGTGATGAAAACTTTAGTATTTATAATGTATCCTCGTTGTCGTTGTGGGTTGATGACCTGTTGTATGTAATAAAATGATATGCCTGTGATAAACTTACTAAATTTATGAATGACTTTCGAGTCGCTTCTCTGAGTGGGTGCTGCGACGAGGCAAAAAAATATTTTCCGAATACATAATTGTACGTGCATTGCAACAAGTTATCGGATGAGGCCAATCAACAATAGTACACTATTTGTACTAGCATCACATGATGCACTATCTCTACGTCTACGTACATAATACAAAAAGTTTTAAACTTGAGACCAGCCACCCATCCTCACAAAGAACACTTTTTAACCTAGCACAGACTCCAGGAAATTTGGCCACAGTGTGAGGTGGGCCATATGTTAATGTGTTCGTTGTACGTAACCAGCACCTCGAATCCTCGATACTACTTCTATAAGTAGTAGGAGTAGTAGGGTGGCATGGGCCAGAACAAGCATTCACGTCCAGGAGTACGGCACGCACCACCAGCACGACTTCCATCTGACACCATATTTCTTGGAGTCCGTGCTACAGCAATCTCTTCAACCTCGTCGTTTCTCTAACTCAGCCATCACGCGGCGGGCGAGGTGGGGGTTTGCCGATAGTCGGTTTCCTCAACCGCGGTCCCACTTGTAAGGCCAACTCCAACGCACGACCCCAAACAGACCTTCGTTTTGCCCGGATTCTGTCCGTTTGGGTAGGGCAATGGGGTCGTGTCCGGGCCATTTCTCGGATGCGGTGGCCGTGCGCCGAACGCGTGGACGCATCCCGGCCGCTTACATTTTTCTTTGCAAACACATATCTTTTTTATCATTGATTTTTTGGTACATGGAAATACATCACCAAAATTTTGACTAGAAAAGAAAGACCAAAGAAAACAAGAACCACAAGAATACATTTTAGAAGATATCCAACTTCCATAACTGCTCCTATAAGTTGGATTAGTGCCTTCTCGATGCATTCATTTTCGGTCTGCAGAGGCTCGATCTTGCGTGCTTCTTTCTTCTTCGAGTGTAAAGAAGTAGACGTGTCTAGTCTCTATTCTATCAACAAGTGCACTAGTCTCATCTCTAGCCTCTATGCTAGCTAAAAGTGCTAGAACATCTACTAAATTGCACTTTATCAATATATCGTTGTACTCTTCTTCCCAATACCAAAACTTGCATCCATTCTACACAATAAAGTTTTAAGTTAGCACAACTAGTCTAATCCGAGAGCACAACCGAAGATTTGGTCGAGTTCTTCCTCCTTTTGCCGACACGTGGGACATCTAGCATCCAGGTCGTGTCATGCAAGAAAATAGAGTGGTAGTTGAAGCCACGTGATGTGCATCTTGGGTTAAACTGTAAATAGAATCTTACTACTCTTGAGTAACTCCAAAAGCGGCGACCGAAGATCTTTATTGGATTTGTTTTTCATCACCAGCACGTCGAGGTGAAAGATGTGCAGGTTCAGTGGGTCCTCTTGCATTTTCACTGACATGTGGGACCGCATATGAGTAAACAGATGATGGGCTCCGCGCGTCTGCTGGCTGGCTGAGAAGAGAGATAGAGGAGGGCTGAGCACGGACTCCAGGAAATTTGTTCTACGTAACCAGCACCTCGATATAGTGGGGTGGCATGGGCCATAACTAGCATTCATGTCTAGTAGTACGGCACGCGCCACCCACACGAGTCCCATCCGACACCAATTTTCTTAGAGTCCGTGCTACAGCCATCTCTTCTCCCTCCTGTTTTCTCAGCCATCGCGCGGTGGGCGGGGTGGGGGTTTGCTGATAGTCTGTTTGCTCAACTGCGGTCCCACTTGTAAGTGAAAATGCAACACAGCACGCATTCCCCCTTGAGCGGCGTGCCGGACCAACCGTGTGGGGGTGCGACGCGAACACGGCAGGCTTTTCCGTTTGAACTTGTAACTTGTAAAATTTGGTTCTGCTCCATGGCGCGACTGATAGATAGAAATAACGATTTTCCCTAGAGTAATGAGAAGTTTGGTTCTGGCGCGGTTCATGCATGGAGTACGTAGGGAAATTATGAAGTTCATGCGAAAGGTAAGATAATTACTAGTAGTACCATATACTACTACATAGATTTGACGGAAAGATAAAGATACATACGGATCCATCAACGACATCCTCACGCCCTAGTGCACCGGGTCACCAACCGACGTGTGAGGAGCAGCGGCATTGGCGGCAAGCTCAATGTGCTTCTGAACAATGCCGTCCAAGGTTGCCCTGTGGTCCAAGAAGGCCAGCGTCCTATCATCATCCTCTTGCATGTAGTAGTCCTTGTGGACGATTTGCGCGTAGACGTGGATGATTATGTCGATGGTGTCTTGCTGCGCTAGGCGCTGCGCGGCGAGCGCGACCTCGAGGTGGACATTCTCCGGCGCGACGGCGGGCAGTCGCAGGGCCACCATTGCGTCGAAGAGGTTGTCACCATAGAGGCCGTTGAGGGTGGCAGGCATCGCAGAGCCTGGGCGCGTTGGCTGGAGGCGTACGTCAATGTCGTCCGCGAGCTTCTTGACGACGGTGAACTTGTCGAGGAAGCCGACGAGGACCTTGTCGAACAAGGAGACGAAGCTGTCGTCCAAGCGGCCCCTCGCCCTGGCAGCCTCAAGCACTACCTGGAGACGTTCCTCGGTGCCGGGCCGCAGGCCGGCGTCGTGGACCATCTGGCACAGCCGGCTGATGCTCGCGCTCATCGCCTCCATGGGTCTAGCTTCTAGTCAACTGATCTTGTGATTCGGGTGATCACTCTTGCCCTTGGGTGCGTAGGTGCATAGGATTTCGTAGATTGGACTGGCGGGAGCCTTTATATGAGAAGTGCAGACTATGTTGAATTCACGTGCGTGTTGGCCATCTACTCCTCGCCCCTCTACTGCACCTGCCTTTGGCTATATGACAGGTTAGCCAGCCACCCGTTGGGCCCACGTGTCATACACCCAAAGGCATGTGCAGTAAGTCAATGAAGCTGCGTCCCCCTCCGTGCCCGTGCATGCTTTCAATGACTTGAGACTACCAAACATCACATGCAGTGGTTAGTTCATTGCATGTAATCCTATTAAGTAGCAAAAAGACATTCCGATAGGAATAAAACAATACACCATGTATTTATTTACAGAGGAAGTAGTACATTTTTTGTGACATGCATTACTAGATATTGCTAGTCAAATACTAAATCCATATGGACGTGGTAGTACTACTAAACCAGACGGTGGTGCTAGTACTATTAGTAGTAGTACTACCAATGTAGTAGCACTGTACTACCCGTTGGTCAAATTATTATGTGCTGCTCCTCACAGTGAAGTGACAAGACCCTACGCCAGAGATGACACCTGAGTATAGGCGCCATGTTCGGCATACCATAGCCAGCCTCACCGTCTACAGTCACTATCATCATGGCTGTAGACCTAGCCTTCTTACAACTAGCCATGTTCGACATCATTTCCCGTGCGTAGATGCCCGTGCATTGCACGGAACACCAAGATTGGGGGGTGGACGGCGCCGGCAGCGGCCATCGCGCCAGATTTTTCCATGGCCTTCTAGATGTGGTGGGGAGGAGATAAGGCTGATTGTGAGAGACAAGGAGTTGTTTGTAAATAGGGAACAAGTGCGGGCATCTTTTTGCAAAACTGGAGAAGTTTGGTTTGTATGCGTCAGATCTAGATCCGACGGCTATTGGTGAAAGATGGCAGGCACAACATCATCACCAACTCAGGACCTGTTTGATTCGCAGGATTTTGAAAACGCGGGAATAGGGCACGGCAATATTACAAGTTTCAAACTGATATTACAAATGTTAGGAGTAATGCTGCACCTACGAAGAGGGAATAACTAGGAAGTTTACGTAAGAACTTTCGTTACTTTAGGTGGATGCAGCATTATCGTACAAACTAAAATCCACCGCCCTGACAAGTCACTAATGGGAAAATAAGTTTTCAAGTCTCTGGCCACTTGATGTTTCAAAAACAAATTCAGCTTCTGCGGAGACTTTGTCATTTAGGCTTAGACGCTTGTGGTGATCAGCACGCCCTTCATTGTTGCGCCAGAGAACGCCAAACCTCATTACCTTGAGCACACTTGCCTCCAGAACAAACAACCTGTCCAATTTAATCTCAGATGTGCTACCTCGATAGTCGATCAAATCAATTTCTGTAAGATGGAGATCAAGGCATTCGATGAGATTGTTATAGTGCAGCACATTTTTCACTTTTGGGTCTTTTTTATCTGCAAAAGAAGAGAACATATTAGAGCAGCTGGCTGTATAAGATTGCCGTGTCATCAAGAGGTACCAATATCATTCGCTCATACGATAAGGTTGGCTAGCTAGTGATATTTTTTCACTCTCTGTCTCTCTCTCTCTCTCTCTCTCTTTCTCTTTCCTCTCATTTACCTAGGAGTACGTGAAGAGCTTGGGCATTTGTTGCCTTCCACTCTGTGGCCGACGCCATATTTCGCAAAAGTATGCCACATAATACGCATCGATGTCAAATCAAAAGATTTTGGCACCGCTCTCGCAATGTGAGAGAGTTGGCACCGCTGTGCACACAGACCCGCATGTATAAACAAATCAATCAAACCAACTACACCAACCTCTCTCACTCTCCCAAACAAGTGTTTTTTTTATTGCCTCAGTCCTCTCTCTCTCTCTCTCCCATGCAAGTGTTTTTTCATTGTCTGAGTTAATTTGGCACCGGAGCAAAGTAGGTGATCCAGATTGGGGCACCAGGTGAGCAATGGAGGGGCATCGATGCCAAATGCATCACAACTGAATTTGGCACGTGTTTTGGCCTACATAGTGGAGGGCCGTTATAGCCCACTTTTGTACTACCTCTTATTTAGTATAAAATTTTGACCATATATTTATGTAAGAAAATGCCAATGCATGTCACTAAAAATTACACCATTTGAAATTATGTTCAAATACGAATCCAACGATATAGTTCTTAGTGACATGCATTAACATTTTGTCAGTTAAATCAATGGTCAAATTTTGATACTACAAAATAGGAAGAGTAAACCAGGACGGAGGTAGTACTTGCTCTTAGGGTAACCATAGAGTTACTGGAGTAGTCTAAGTTACTTTCCACTATGACTAGCCTAGGCTAGTACAACAACAAAACGATGCAGGTGATCACGTGAGAAAAAATACTAAAAAACGTTTCTTTCGGTTGAGTGCGTAGATGTAGTTTTGAACACTACACTTGTCATCGTAATTTGGGAAAATTACGAAAAATTTGAGCTACGTTGTGATTATCGTTTACTAATAGGAAAGAAGTTTCACCTCGATGAGTAGCTTCTCCGTGCACGAAAAGCATGTAAGGAATCCAACAACTTGATCCAGATTGGGGCCGATAGATTTTATTGCCAAGATCTTCCCTGTGCGCATAGACTGGGTCAAGCTTGTGGGAATCATTTTCTGGAAGACGGTCGTAAATACATCAAGAAGAAATTTAAAAATGTGAATTTTAAGAAGACGGAGAAGAAGATGAGTGATGTACCTGAACGATTACGGATCCAATAAAGAGTTCGCAGAATTTGGCAGACGAGTGCACCAACGCTGTCAATTTCGGCGCGTCAATGACCCTGATTTTTGTTGGACCTTCTAGATCCGATACAAGCAATCTCTCAAGGAAAGGCGCATTCTCAATGACCATAACGTGGAACAGCTGGAGTGATCTCTTCCCAATTGATGTCTTGTTGCGGGGCCAGCAAGACACATAAATCCATCAGAGATTCGTCGAGGCGATGTGGAGGCTAATGAACCCGTGGATCTGCTCAAGACGAAGGTATTCGAGCGCAGTACAGCTGTGGAGCAGGTGCTCCATAGCCTTCTTCGAGATGACAACGTCGAAGAGGTCGAGCTGCTTGAGTTGAGGGAGAAGAAGGGAGGGCGCGGCATTAATCTGGGGAAGATAGCAGGAGCTGAAGCTGGCGTGGCACAGCGTTGGCGTGAGGTGGAGTGCGGATGGCGGCAGAGAGCGACATCGTCCAGCTTCAAAGCTGAGCTCCTCGAGCTGATCTAGGGCGGGGGATAAGAACCACTCATCGAACTTGGGTTGGACCTTGCAGTTGGTACTGAACATGCGGATGTTAAGGCGTCTCGCTGGCCCAGGGTGCGATGAAAGGATCTTGGAGACTGCGGCCATGCATTTGCAATCCCCATCGCAGAGGCAGCTGTCGACGGTGAGGTTGAGGGGGACGCGGCGCCAGAGGGGGCGCCACCGCCGGGAGAGCAGGGCGGTCCGCACGGCAGATTTGGTGGGGAGGAGGCCGATGATGACGAGCAGCATGTCATCGGGGAGGCTGCTGATGAAGTCCAGGCTCACCGGATGTGGTTTTGGCTCGAGCCGCCTCTGCTTGTTGGCTGCCTCGCCGTCCATCTCAACCAGCGGCGACGCCAGTGTACACGTGTGCTGGTGTGTGTTGTGTGCTGGGTGTGCGCGAGTGCATCCTTCTGTGCATGCCGCCGCCCAGAGGTGAATTGTGCGCGAGTGCGTCCTCCACGCGGAAGAAGTGTGTCCTCAATGCGCCCTCAATTTACTAGCGTGTGGGGTGCTACCCCGAGTGGTTTCAATTTTGTTTACTTCACCGCATGTCAGATGGGCCTCTAGTTTACTTATTTTCACCCACTGCCACATGGGCCAGCACACGAAGATATAGAACACGAGTTGACAAGGCAGCATGTGGACTAGTTGACCGGTCAACTCAACAATATACGGAGCTATACGCTGACACAGTGAGCGTATAATCCGTCGGTATAGACTGTTCGTGTGAGAGGGGAGGCCCGTGAGAGATAGCAGAGAGAGGGAGAGAAAGAGCTACTCCCTCCGTTCGATAATGTAGTTCCAACATTTTTTTAAATTCAAACTTTTGAAACTTTGACCAAGTTTATAAAGAAATTACTTATATCTACAATACCAAAGATAAATGATAGTATGAAGTATGTACATGTTGTGATGAATCTAATGATCTTTCCAGATGTAAATGTTTTTCTCCACATATACCTGGTCAAACTTTTCTGAGGTTTGACTTTTCAAAACGTCCATATGCTTATGGACGTGAGAGAGTCCCTAACTAGAGAGAGAGAGAGAGAGAGAAATAGAAAGAGTGAGTGAAAAAAGTGTGTGTGCGTGTGTGAAAGAGACATGGACAACACTCGATAAAAGTCGAGAAAAAACGTGTGTGTCTTATGCAAACATATCACACATGCATCTTCGACAACGGAAGCAAGGTGAGGAGATGGTGTGTGGTTGTTTGCAACCGAGAGAGCAAGACCCCTAGCACGTGGCCAAGAGGGGTCTGACAAACAAGGGAGAGAGGTCGAGAGAGACGTATGGAGAAAATGCAGACATGGGGAGGAGTGAGTGTATGTTTGTCATAGAGAGATCCCCTGGAGATCGTGATGGGACTACATGGGTGGGAGATCGAGTGACAAGGTGTGTGCGCGATAGAAGATACCCCGAGAGATATCGAGATAGATGTATGGATGGAAGGAGACAATACGTGTGTTCCTGATGGCTAGTGAGAGATAATCATACTTAGGGGAGGGGGAGTGCTTGCGCCTATGACGGAGTGAGGGATTATGGTACTTATTAGGTGGGTGCGTGTCACATAGAGAGAAAACAAGGGCGGAGAGTGTTGGATGGGTCTATATGTATAGCGCGAGCGAGACATGTGTATGTGTGAACCAGGGAGATATAAAGTTTAAGAGAGATTGAGGAGCCCCGATAAGGCTGAGTGGTGCGTCAGATAGCTGAGAGGGGGAAAGAGATATTCCATCCGCTCGATAATGCAGTGCATGTAATTTTTTTAGAAGTCAAACTTTGGAAACTTTGATCAGGTTTACACAAATGTTATTTATATCTTCAATACCAAAGATACAGCATATGAAACTACATCTCATGGTGAATGTAATGGTATATGTTTGCCGTTCTAGAGGTAATTGTTTTTCTCCACGTACATGGTGTTTGACTTTGTGATGTTTGACTTTTCAATAAATCAATATGCTATGGACCGAGGAGAGTGCCTAAGTCGAGAGGGATCAAGTGCGTGTGAAGGAGAATGAGTAAGTGTGCAAAAAGAGTATGTGTGTGAAAGAGAAAGTGACAACAAACGATAAATTAGAGAGAGTGTGTGTTTTCTCGTTTCTTAGGCGAACATATCAAGCATGCATCTCCGAGATAGAAAAGTGAGGCGAGGAGATACACGAAGATAGCTAGTGTATGATTGTTGGCAACGGAGAGAGGCACCCCTATAGCACATGTCCAATAGAGGTCTGGCCAACAAGGAACAAAGGTCAAGAGGGACACATGGAGAACATGGACGCATGGGGAGGGCGAGAGGGTGTGTTTGTGATAGAGAGACCCCCTCGAGATCATGAGGGGACTATATGGGTGGGAGATCGAGGGAGGTGCGTGCGCGATAGAAAGATGCCCCGACAGAAATCGAGATAGACCATGCACAAGTTTGTGATGGAGACTAAGATTAGCTAGTCATATACATATAGGGGGACTGTGTGTGCCTACAATTGAGTGAGAGACTATCATACTTGGCTAGCTAGGCATGAGATTGTGTGTGTGTGCATGTGAGATGGAGAGAGAACGAGGGAGAGAGAGATAGAGTTTTAGATGGGCCTATCGAGTGCGAGTGAGATATGCATGTGTATGTGTGACCCAGGTAGATGGAGATTTTGAGAGAGAGGGGGAAGAGCTCCGAGACGACAGAGTGGTGCGTGAGAGAGTTACGGGCAACGAGCCAAGGAATTTGTGTGCGTACGATGAGTGCACCCAAGATATCTAGCTTGGACTAGAGAATCATACATAGTGTGCGAGAGAGACCTATAGATGGAGTATATATGCATGCGAACTAGAAAGACCCCCCCCC
>NC_057814.1:246898739-247073242 GCF_018294505.1 Triticum aestivum
TAAGAACCATTTAGTGGCCACAGTGCTTGCTGCTCTCCTCTAGCCACCCCCCAGCCCTTTGTAACCCCCCCATGTAAACCCCCCCTTCCCCCTCTCATGTAAATACCATGTAACACCACCCATTTATATATATATGCAGTAGGAAAGTCTCCTACTGTCTAAATTTTCAAAAAAAATGATATTGATAATAATGTTTGCAATAATATTGAAAGTGGGTTCGGAAGAGTGTCAACTTTAGGAAATAATGACCCCACTACTTTGGAGGATTATCAATCTTGTGAATTTTTGATAAAAGTGGGTTTGAAGAGGTCATGACTTTATTTTATGATAATCCCACTATTTTGGAAGAGTGTCAACCTTGCATGCATGTGGATATAAAGAATATTTTATGTGATAGTGATATTGTTGAATTTTAATATGATCCCACATGTAATTATTATGAGAGAGGAAAATATGGTTGTAGAAATTTTCATATTACAAAATTACCTCTCGTTATGTTGAGATTGCTATTGTTTCTTTCTTCTTCCTTGCATATGGTAGTTTTTGCTTGTCTTGATAATGTGTTTGCTTATAAAATCCCTATGCATAGGAAGCATGTTATACTTAAACTTGTTTGTCACATGTTTTATGATGCTCTCTTTGTGTTTCAATTGCTATCTTTCATGTGGAGCATCATTAAAATTATCAATGCCTAGAAAAAAGGCTTTAAAGAAAAGCGCTTGTTGGGAGACAACCCAATTTTTTTTCTATTTTGGAATAAATAATTCATCTAGCCTCTGGTTAGATGTGTTTTATTTAGTGTTTGTTCCACCTTTGGGATGGCTTACGGTGACAGTTGATTTGATCTTGCTGAAAAACAGAAACTTTTGTGCTCAGGAAAACCATTCTCATTTTTAACAGAAGAGTGATAAAATACTGATTATTTTTTCAGAAGATTAATAACCAAATTTCTAAGGATGTCCTAATTTTTCAGAATTTTTGGAGTTACAGAGGTATTCGAGAGTTACAGATTACAACATATTGTTCTATTTTTGACAGATTCTATTTTCTATGTGTTGTTTGCCTATTTTGATGTATCTATGGGTAGTATCGGGGGGTATGAACCATGGAAAAGTTGGAATACAGTAGATATTACACCAATATAAATAAAGAATGAGTTCACAACAGTACAAAAAGTGGTGATTTATTTTCTTATACTAACGGAGCTTATGAGATTTTCTGTTGAGTTTTGTGTTGTGAAGTTTTCAAGTTTTGGGTAAGGATTTGATGGACTATGGAATAAGGAGTGGCAAGAGCCTAAGCTTGGGGATGACCAAGGCACCCCAAGGTAATATTCAAGGACAACCAAGAGCCTAAGCTTGGGGATGCCCCGGAAGCCATCCCCTCTTCGTCTTCGTCTATCGGTAACTTTACTTGAGGCTATATTTTTATTCACCACATGATATGTGTTTTGCTTAGAGCATCTTGTATGATATGAGTATTTGATTTTTAGTTTTCCACAATCATCCTTTCTGTACACACCTTTTGAGACGGACATGCATGAATCGTGATTTATTAGAATACTCTATGTGCTTCACTTATATCTTTTGAGCTAGGCAATTTTGCTCTAGTGCTTCACTTATATCTTTTTAGAGCACGACGGTGGCTTTATTTCATAGAAATTATGGAACTCTCATGCTTCACTTATATTACTTTGAGGGTAGTCTCTAAAAAGCATGGTAATTTGCTTTGCTTATAAAATTAGTCCTAATACGATAGTCATCCAAGAGGGATATAATAAAAACTTTCATATAAAGTGCATTGAATACTATGAGAAGTTTGATTCCTTATGATTGTTTTGAGATATAAAGATGGTGATATTAGAGTCATGCTAGTGAGTAATTGTGGATTGTAGAAATACTTGTGTTAAGGTTTGTGATTCCCGTAGCATGCACAAATGGTGAACCGTTACGTAAGGAAGTTGGAGCATGAGGTATTTTTTTATTGTCTTCCTTATGAGTGGCGGTCGGGAACGAGCGATGGTATTTTCCTACCAATCTATCCCCCCAGGAGCATGCTCGTAGTACTTCATTTCGATAACTAATAGATTTTTGCAATAAGTATGTGAACTCTTTATGACTAATGTTGAGTCCATGGATTATACGCACTATCACCCTTCCACCATTGCTAGCCTCTCTAGTACCGTGCAACTTTCGCCGGTACCATACACCCATCATATACCTTCCTCAAAATAGCCACCATACCTACCTATTATGGCATTTCCATAGCCACTCCGAGATATATTGCCATGCAACTCTCCACCGTTCCGTTTATTATGACACGTTCCATCATTGTCATATTGCTTTGCATGATCATGTAGTTGACATCATATTTGTGGCAAAGCCACCTTTCATAATTCTTTCATACATGTCACTCTTGATTCATTGCACATCCCGGTACACTGCCGGAGGCATTCATATAGTCATATTTTGTTCTAAGTATCGAGTTGTAATTTTTGAGTTGTAAGTAAATAAAAGTGTGATGATCTTCATTACTAGAGCATTGTCCCATGTGAGAAAAAAAGCGGGAGGCCATGAAGCCAAACAGAAAAAAGAGAGAAGGGGCAATGTTACTATCCTTTTACCACACTTGTGCTTCAAAGTAGCACCATGATCTTCATGATAGAGAGTCTCCTATGTTGTCACTTTCATATGCTAGCGGGAATTTTTCATTATAGAACTTGGCTTGTATATTCCAACGATGGGCTTCCTCAAATTGCCCTAGGTCTTCATGAGCAAGAAAGTTGGATGCACACCCACTTAGTTTTCTTTGAGCTTTCATAAACTTATAGCTCTATTGCATCCGTTGCATGGCAATCCCTACTCACTCACATTGATATCTATTGATGGGCATCTCCATAGCCCGTTGATACGCCTAGTTGATGTGAGACTATCTCCTTCTTTTTGTCTTCTCCACAACCACCATTCTATTCCACCTATAGTGCTATGTCCATGGCTCACGCTCATGTATTGCGTGAAAGTTGAAAAGGTTTGAGAACATCAAAAGTATGAAACAATTGCTTAGCTTGTCATCGGGGTTGTGCATGATTTGAAAATTTTGTGTGATGAAGATGGAGCATAGCTAGACCATATGATTTTGTAGAGATAAGCTTTCTTTGGCCATGTTATTTTGAGAAGACATAATTGCCTTGTTAGTATGCTTGAAGTATTATTGTTTTTATGTCAATATTAAACTTTTGTTTTGAATCTTATGGATCTGAACATTCATGCCACAATAAAGAAAAATTACATGGATACATATGTTAGGTAGCATTCCACATCAAAAATTCTGTTTTTATCATTTACCTACTCGAGGACGAGCAGGAATTAAGCTTGGGGATGCTTGATACGTCTCCAACTATCTATAATTTTTTATTGTTCCATGCTATTATATTACCTGTTTCGGATGTTTTATATGCATTAATATGCAATTTTATACTATTTTTTGGACTAACCTATTAACCTAGAGCGTAGTGCCAATTTCTGTGTTTTCCTTGTTTTTGAGTTTCGCAGAAAAGGAATACCAAACGGAGTCCAAACGGAATAAAACCTTCGCGATGATTTTTCTTGGACCAGAAGACACCCCAGAGACTTGGATATCAAGTCGGAAGAGTCACGAGGCGACCACAAGGGGGAGGGCGCGCCTAGGGGGTAGGGTGCGCCCCCTGCCTTGTGGGCCCCTCGTGACTCCCCTGACCTAATTATTCGGCCTATATATTTACATATATTCCCAAACCACCAGAAGTATCCACGAAAACACTTTTCCACCGCCGCAACCTTCTGGTCCCGTGAGATCCCATCTTAGGGCCTTTTCCGGCATCCTGCCGGAGGGGGATTTGATCATGGAGGGTTTCTACATCAACTCTATTGCCCTTCTGATGAAGCATGAGTAGTTTACCACAAACCTACAGGTCCATAGCTAGTAGCTAGGTGGCTTCTTCTCTCTCTTTGATTCTCAATACCATGTTCTCCTTGATGTTCTTGGAGATCTATCTGATGTAACACTACTGCAGGATACTGCTAACGCGACACTACAATCAGAGACCCTTCAAGAAACTGTGTGCGATGCAATAATCGCAAACGGTGCTGTATGAAAACCGTCAGAAATGTGTAAAACGTTTGCGATGACGGATGCATCAAACACGGTTCAGGTTTTAGTTGCGTGTGCAATGAAGGGCATACGGTTCAGTTCAGTTAACTGTTTGCGATGAGGAGGAACAAAAGAAACGGGCAGCCAGATGAAGGCGTGTGCGATACACAGCATACGGTTCACTCGGATGAACTGTTTGTGATTAGGCAACATAAAAGAAATGGTCAGCCAGATCAAGGTGTGTGCGATATACGGCATGCGGTTCACTCGAATGAATTGTTTGCGTTGAGACATTAGTACAAAAATGGTTCAACTTAACAAGATGTGTGTGATACGCGGCAAACAGGTCTGTAATCAGAAATGTCTGTGAAGACCGATAATAACACAGACGGTTGCTGCTAATAAGACGTGTGTTGTGCGATGGGATTGCATACAGAACAACAACATATAAATACACACACACACTTATAAGGACATGCTTGCATAACCAAATTAAACATCCACTTACATAGGTTGCTACTACAACCATGGCACACACGACATTTCCACACACACCAATAAAGTAAACTATATATTACATGCATGATTAACTAGCATAAACGATTATCTGATCATCATCTACTTCTTGTGACGCTTGCTCTGCTTGTGGCTCGATCTGGGCTCGTCGATTTGGGTAACGAGGCAGTTCCTCATGTCAACGATCCGCCTGTGCATCTCGTAGCATGGGTACACGCTCTTGGCCGCAAACCTGAGGTGAGGTTCATCCAGTTGCCGCATCCAGGCCCCGTGCCAGGATACGGGACTTGTTCTCTGGGCATCCTGCTTCATATTTTCGTAGTAGGGGTCAATGATGGCCGAGGCGAGTTTGACCAGGGAATCCTGCTTCGTGCTGCCTGTAGTGGTCACGGATTTCAACAAGGTTCTTGCAGGCCAAGCTCGTAACACTGAGCGCTTTTACATCGTCTTTGGTTTCCACCGTGGCGAACTTGTAGTCGGTGCTGTTGACAAACCTGTTGAAACGGTCGCAAGGCTCTGTGGCCATGCAGTAGTGGTAGATGAGGATATGATGGCGCACGCACAACTGGGCGACGACAACCTTCTGGTCTATGCCGGGACGACCGGTGGTGTACTGAAGGTCGATGCCGACCACCTTGTACTTGTCTCGAGCAAGCAACTGCTCAACGTTGTTGATGTAGTCATCCACCATGGTCGGGTCGATGGTGTACACCACCGAGAGATCCATCTCCCTCGCGTGGAACTCCACTCTATGCTCGCCGAACTCCATTGGAGCGCCGCTGGACATCCCCTCTCTATGTGTCATCGTGGGTGTGTTTGTTGTGTTGTGGGGCGCGATCGAAACGTTGAAGAGACTAAGGTTATAATGGCCGCGGGAATTAAAGGGGAAGCCGGACGGCCAGGAATATTGGCAGGCCCTGATGACAGTTCTAATTTGTAGCGCGTAACTCCATCGTGTCGCACGTAACTGCATCGCGTGGAAACACGCGCGGCACAACCGCATGCATATGGGGCCCCCGACGTGATCATGCGCACGCCCAACTGCTGGCAGAGCGCGCACGGAGGGACGCGAGCAGAGCGCTCCGCGGTCGCCTCAAGGAAAAGTTGTCCACAAGCAGAGCGCGCCAACGGACACGACAGAGATTGCCGAGGGACGCGAGCAGAGGACGGCACATTGATAAGTGTTAATGCATGTTACAAAAATTGTATAGCTGGAAACTATGTTCAAATACGACTCCAACGATATAATCTATGGTGACATGCATTCGTATTTTATTAGTTAAATCCTACTTATAAACCAGGACGGGGGTATAGTAGGTAATTAAATCACAAATGTTTTTTTATTAACTGTATGTGTACGTGTCCTCTCGTCCTCCTCTCGCACGTCTTGTCACCCCGCTGCCGCAGACGGCTTACAGCGCAAGCTTGCGCAGCGCACGGGGGCGTTCTTTTGGCCAAACGGTGGCGCCAATGAATCGTCGGTGAGCCCGTTCCCATGCAACCTCGCAGGTTCCCGCGCAAGCTTCCCGCCCGACTCAGTGAAATCCCCCAAAATCCCAATGCTTGTCGGCCTGCTATAAAAACCCTCACGGCCGGTGAGTCCTGCGTCGCATTTCCCCCTCCCTCCCTGTAGCTTATCTCATCTGCTTCTCCCACAATCGCCAATGGCACCGGTCCGTCGTCGTCGCTCAGCCACTCCGCCGTCATCAAAGGACAGCTCCAGCTGGGAGGCTACACCGCGGCGGCCGCGCAGTCCCCGGCGTAGTGTAGTGCGCGTGGCGTCCCTGTTGGGTGTGCGCGGAACACCCACCACACGCTCTGCCGCCACTGCCCGTCGGCAGCTGTTGCTGGCCCCCGTTGCTGCCACACCATCGTCGAAAGCCAGGGCCATCTCCCGCTCTGCCGCCGCGTCCCGAAGGCGGGAGGTGGCCGTCGTGGCCGCCACCCCATTGCCGGCCACCGTGGCCATTACCCGCTCCGCCACCGCGGCCCGAAGGCAGGAGGTGGTGGTCGTGGTCGCCACCCCATCGTCGACCACCGTTGCCGCCAGCCCACCATCGACCACCGGGATCATCACCCGCTCCGCCACCGCCGCCCGAAGGAGGGAGGCAGAGGTGGAGGCCCGCACATGCGTCAGCGACCTTGCACGCTACATCGAGTTTATGCGAGAGGAGGAGGAGCGCCTCGTCGAGCAGGCAAAGAGCCTTACCGCAGTCGTGGCCGCAGCACACGCTGACACAGAGGCGAGGAATCAGGAGATTTACGAGCAGTCCGGCCGCTTCGAGAGGGGTCGTTTGGAGCAGCAGTGGGCGTTCGAGCTGGCGAGTGTCGCTGAACGTGCAACAGCGGCAGGCACTGTATTGCATTTGTCTAGCTCGTCGGTAGGCTCCTCCTCCTCCTCTGCCTCTTACTGAGCGCGCCCGGCAGAGGAGAGGCTGCCGGAAGTAGCACAAAGCCCCTCCGTGGTAGTAGTAGTATTTAGGGGCTATTTTGTTCAGTTCATCTGACTATAGATGTGTGGTCGAACTGTACAACGTTTGGGGAGAAGTTTGGTCGGTTCAGCTGTCGAGTTGAACTGTTTGTATAAATTAAGAACGACTGCTTAATCTATGAATGAAATCTATGCTTAATTACTGAATCTTAGTTGCAAAAATTACATAGTGCTAATGATTTCTAGCTGCATATTTTGACAAATCGCAGTGTTACAAGGATTGAAAAATGGCAACGTTACCAGATCAACAAATGTAAATCATTTCAGTTTGACAAATGGCAACATACCCAATATGACAGATGCAAATCTTACCAAATTGTTTGTACGTGGTTGCACACGGGTCATCCAAAACAACCGTCTGCGTTGAAGGGATGAACAAATCCTGCGCTGCTCTCACTTTGCATACGGGTGTTCTATCTAAATCGTTTGCGATCAAGAGCTGCAGAAATCCTGCGTGCCACATTTTCTCTTGGCTTCCTGCGGAAGCTGTCGGTTTGCATACGGGTGTTCTAACTAAAATGTTTGCGATCAGTGTTTTATATTTAAAAAGCGAATTAAACAGCGGCTTGGGCGCCATTAATGGAGAGGATGCGAGCAAGGCGGGCGGCCATGGAAGTCAAAGGGCTCGCTTCCCAGTGAGCCTGCGCAGCGTACAGCTCGCACGCTTCCCGATAAGCCTGCGCATTCGAGGACAGCTTGCACGCCTCTCAGTCAGCCTGCACACCGGACGGTGCTCGCACGCCTCCCATTCAGTCAAGGTCAAGCAGCTGTTCGCATGGCACCTCCTACAGCCATTAAAACCAAGACACGTGGCATCACGTCAATGGTTAACAAAATTTTGGATTTGCTATAATTTAAAAACCAGGCATCTCAATGTTTTGTCCGCAATCAACGGTGCCCTGGTGTTTGAAATTCATTCCCATTTCTTGCATGGGACCTAAGCATGCACCCAAGGACACATATTTGATTTTTCAACCAATTTATATGCACTCGAGCATGTGCATATAGTTCAAATTTGAATTATGCACATAAATGCATTGAAAACTCAGTTAATGCATAAAAATGTCCAAACGAACCCCGAAAAATCATAAAAATTCACACAATACTCCTGTTGTTCTATGTTGACACGAGAAAAAAAAATTGAAAGCAATAAGAGGCAATGGATATCGTTTCGTCCCCAAAGGTGGGGCGTTCCCTACCGAAAACCATCATGCTTGTTGTGAGAAGCTCCGGTTTGTGAGAAGCATATACCCAAACCTGCCCCAAATGGGACAAAATTTGTACCACGGCATGTTGATGCCGCTCCATGATAGCATGCCAAGTTTCATGAATTTCAGACGATTTTTGGATTTACTAGAATTTAAAAACCAGGCATCTCAATGTTTTGCCGGCAATCAACGGTGCCCTGGTGTTTGAAATTCATTCCCATTTCTTGCATGGGATCTAAGCATGCACCCAAGGACACAAATTTGATTTTTCAACCAATTTATATGCACTGGAGCATGCACATGTAGTTCAAATTTGAATTATGCACATAAATGCATTGAAAACTCAGTTAATGCATAAAAATGTCCAAACGAACCCCAAAAAATCACAAAAATTCACACAACACTCCTATTGTTCTATGTTGACACGAGAAAAAAAATTGAAAGCAATAAGAGGCAATGGATATCGTTTCGTCCCCAAAGGTGGGACGTTCCCTACCGAAAACCATCATGCTTGTTGTGAGAAGCTCCGGTTAGTGAGAAGCATATACCCAAACCTGCCCCAAATGGGACAAAATTTGTACCATGGCATGTTGATGCCGCTCCATGATAGCATGCCAAGTTTCATGAATTTTAGACGATTTTTGGATTTACTAGAATTTAAAAACCAGGCATCTCAATGTTTTGCCGGCAATCAACGGTGCCCTGGTGTTTGAAATTCATTCCCATTTCTTGCATTGGACCTAAGCATGCACCCAAGGACACAAATTTGATTTTTCAACCTATTTATATGCACTGGAGCATGCACATGTAGTTCAAATTTGAATTATGCACATACATGCATTGAAAACTCAGTTAATGCATAAAAATGTCCAAACGAACCCCGAAAAATCACCAAAATTCACACAACACTCATGTTGTTCTATGTTGACACGAGAAAAAAATTGAAAGCAATAAGAGGCAATGGATATCGTTTCGTCCCCAAAGGTGGGACGTTCCCTACCGAAAACCATCATGCTTGTTGTGAGAAGCTCCGGTTTGTGAGAAGCATATACCCAAACCTGCCCCAAATGGGACAAAATTTGTACCATGGCATGTTGATGCCGCTCCATGATAGCATGCCAACTTTCATGAATTTCAGACGAGTTTCGGATTTACTAGAATTTAAAAACCAGACATCTCAAGGTTTTGCCGGCAATCAACGGTGCCCTGGTGTTTGAAATTCATTCCCATTTCTTGCATGGGATCTAAGCATGCACCCAAGGACACAGATTTGATTTTTCAACCAAATTATATGCACTGGAGCTTGCGCATGTAGTTCAAATTTGAATTATGCACATAAATGCATTGAAAACTCAGTTAATGCATAAAAATGTCCAAACGAACCCCGAAAAATCACACAAATTCACACAACACTCCTGTTGTTCTATCTTGACACGAGAAAAAAAATTGAAAGCAATAAGAGGCAATGGATATCGTTTCGTCCCCAAAGGTGGGACGTTCCCTACCGAAAACCATCATGCTTGTTGTGAGAAACTCCGGTTTGTGAGAAGCATATACCCAAACCTGCCCCAAATGGGACAAAATTTGTACCACGGCATGTTGATGCCCTCCCATGATAGCATGCCAAGTTTCATGAATTTCAGACGAGTTTTGGATGTACTAGAATTTAAAAACCAGGCATCTCAATGTTTTGCCGACAATCAACGTTGCCATGGTGTTTGAAATTCATTCTCATTTCTTGCATGGGACCTAAGCATGCACCAAAGGACACAGATTTGATTTTTCAACCAATTTATATCCGCTGGAGCATGCGCATGTAGTTCAAATTTGAATTATGCACATAAATGCATTCAAAACTCAGTTAATGCATAAAAAATGTCCAAACGAACCCTGAATAATTCCAATTCTTTTATGATCACTACAGATAAAAGGTCTAGCAATTCAAATACCGTCCATGGCCGCTGTGACCCCATTATGTAATTCAAATCAAGACCAAAAATCAAGTAGATCCCACACAGTTTATTATAACCAACCGTGTGAGATGCAGCACAAAATATCTTCGGACCGTGTCTGAATAAGGGACCGTGTCTGATGACACTTTGCATGTCAGTTTTTTGGCTGAAGCGATTCCAAATTTTCGGCTTCCGCGGAAATATCTACCTCCCCGCCCCTCCCCCTTACCAAAAGCCACATTTCCCCTCTTTCCGCATTCCTTTCCATGTTGAAACCTTCACTCCTTGCTTGCAGCGCTGCCGCCTCCTCGCCGGCGACCCTCCTTCACGCTCCTGGGCCTCGCCTATCCAGGCACGTAATCCACACCCGACCCCCATCCTCCTCCTCCTTCCACATCCAACATGCCCCGACCGTCGGTGCGAGCGCGACACCTTCCACCCAAATCACCGACCCCTCCACCAAATAAGTGCCGGCCTAAGCCATGGTGCACGCAGTATAGCCAGGACCTCAAGGAGCATTTGGAAGCGGAGAAGCAAATCGCGGCCGCACGCGCGGAGGAGGTCGCGATGGCTGCCATTTGTGCCGACCCCCAGATCATGAAGGAGCACCTTGCCATTTGCTAGCTATGCCGGTTAAGCATGCACGGTTTACCCGTTGCGTGTGATGCTCCTGCCTTTCCTTCACAAATTCTAGTGAATTGTGCTATCTAATTTTACCATGCAATCTGTTGCTCTAGTCTATATGTTCTATATGTCGTGCAGTGTGATGCTCACTTATTAACTGTTTTGTTAATTAGTTGTCGTCTTCAGTTAACTGTTTGGTTCAATTCTGCAAATGTGATGTTCAATTCTTCAAGCCACCATTTTGTATTGTCTTCCATGTGAGAAATAAATCGAATTTATCTTTACAAAATTGTGGGTGCATTCTGTTATTGTATACCATGTGAGGAATAAATTGAATTTGGCTGTAGTAAATACATGAGAAAGAAATACAATTGCTACAATTGGTTGTAGTTAACTATTTGGTTAACTATCTGATCTTCTATTAGGAGTATGTTATATTGTGCAATGTGGTGCTCAGTTAATGTTTGGTTCATTTGTTGTGGTGTTTAGTTAACTGCTTGGTTCAATTCTACAATGCGATGTCCAATTGTCGTGGGTAGAGTATTGTTGTGCATGTGAGGAATAAATTGAATTTGGCTGCACTTAATACATGAGAAACATATACAAGTGCTATATTTCCTAGTTCTTAATCATGCTTGGTTTGGATAAATGGGTTTTCCGTGTGGCTTCAATTAATCTGAGGAATCTACAATGTGATTATTTTTCATCAACATATTTTACTGATAGCATGCGAACCCTTACTTAACCTGATGACTAAATACCTTATATGTGTTGCAGGGAAACAATGGGAAGCACTGAGATTTACAATCAAGGTTAGCACGTGCATGGTTCGTTGTCTAATAGCACATTATTGTGCAATTGCAGAAACCATTCTAATATTTAGGTTTTTAACAATTTGTTCTTGCACATGTAGGTCCTTCTGTCAGAGGTTTTGACCCACTGTTCGACCCTTTTTGCATATGGGGAAATGAGTTGTCCATGAATATCAGTCAAGTCAAGAAACTCAGAAAGATTGTTAGGATAAAGAAATTAGCGACAAAAAACAACAAGATCTTTGTCTGCACAATGAAGAAGACATCAGTTCACTACAGGATGGTACTAACTATTATACCTTGACTTTTTATTCCTTTGCCCCATTTCTAATATAGAGAAGATATTTATGCACATCCTTGTTTTCAGGCCTTTCCAAAGCAGTTCAATGATGATTACCTCTCAAACCACTTGTATGGTCAGGAGGCGAGGAAGGTATTCATACAACACCCACGGTTCAATATTGAAGTGTTCCTGAAGAGGACAAAGGATGGACGGTCAATCATCCACAGGCACTGGCTTAAAGTTACAAAGACCTTCAACATCAATGAAGGCTCAATATTCGCCTTCTGCTTCAGCAGTTTTCCAGATGAGATACATCTGTCTATGTACCGTCTATGATGCTAATTTCAAAAGGTTATAGATGTTGCATGTGAAACATGGTCCCGGTGTAGTTGTGTAATGGGGTAGATGAGTGCTGAAGCTATATGATGTTGTACTCTGATGTATTTCAATTATGAAAGTGAAATATATTATGTGCTTAATATGAACTGTCAATTAGATTAATAAATGGATTATGAATAATCGGATGATTAGCCTTCTAATTGGGTTTTGCCATTGCAAACGGTTGTTGAAAAAATACCGTGGGCGATGACCTCAGCCAACGCACACAGTTTCTAGGAATAAACCGTGTTGGATCAATGAACAATCACACACGAATTTCTCTTGAACACTGTTTGTGTTAGGACACCTTGCGCAAACGTTTACCACATGAAAACTGTGTGTGATGGATAGCCTTTGCCACACAGTTTCTTCCACGGACCGTGTGTGATATATTCAATAACGCAAGCGATTTAACGGGAAAATTGTGTGTGATGTACCTGTGAACGGAAACGTTTTCCTTGGAGCGACTGTGTGGGATGTACATACGAACGGAAACGTTTAGCGGGGACTGACTGTGTGGGATGTACTTGCGACCGGAAACAATTTTGTCCTATAATTGTTTTTTAGCTCTACTATACGTATTTCCGTATTTGAGCGCTCGCCGGTCGCACACGACCTCATTTTGCCGAACGTGTGTGCCAGGAGGGCATATCCCCAACGGTTTCTGGGTCGTGTGGGAAGGACCCCCCTATCGCCCACACTCACTTGGCGACGGTTCCAAATGCCGTCGCGGAAAGGGTTAAAAACTGTTTGTTTAGAAGCTCGTTGTACTAGTGTAATCTTCTTTTGCGGTGTGTTTGTCTAGATCCGATGAATTGTGGATTTATGATCAGCTTATCTATTAATATTATTTGAATCTTCTCTGAATTCTTTTATGCATGATTTGGTATCTTTGTAATTCTCTTCGAATTATCGTTTTGGTTTGGCCAACTAGATTGGTCTTTCTTGCAATGGGAGAAGTGCTTAGCTTTGGGTTCAATCTTGCGGTGTCCTTTCCTAGTGACAGTAGGGGCAGCAAGGCGCGTATTGTATTGTTGCCATCGAGGATAAAAAGATGGGGTTTACATCATATTGCTTGAGTTTATTCCTCTACATCATGTCATCTTACTTAATGCGTTACTCTGTTCTTCATAAACTTAATACTCTAGATGCAGGCAGGAGTCGGTCGATGTGTGGAGTAATAGTAGTAGATGCAGAACCGTTTCGGTCTACTTGACATGGACATGATGCCTATATTTCATAATCATTGCCTTAGATATCGTCATAACTTTGCGCTTTTCTATCAATTGCTCGATGGTAATTTGTTCACCCACCGTATTATTTGCTATCTTGAGAGAAGTCTCTAGTGAAACCAATGGCCCCGGGGTCTATTTTGCATCGTATAAGTTTATGATCTACTATTTTGCAATCTTTTACTTTCCGATCTATAAACCAAAAACCCAAAAATATTTACTTTATCATTTTTTAGTTGCCAGCGGCTGTGGCCTCGACCTCCACCCATGAGGCCTTGCTGCAGCAGCCGTCGGCCTATAGACAGAGGCCGCCGGGTCCCATGGCCAGCAGCGCGCCCGCGAAGAAGCACGGAAGCTGGAACCAGATGCCTGCGGGCCTCTCCGACCACACCACGAACTCCGGGGACGTGTCGGCCGAGTGGGAGCACGGGCGCATCGGCCGAATGGCTGCCACATGCCTTCCCCCATCGCTAGGGACGCGGCAACTCCCGCGCGGGAATAAGCACCTCCGCGGCTTCCGGAGGCGGCGCCCGTCTTCGAAGGGGTGCGTCCGTGCCCTCGAGGAGCCACCGCCGGCGTCGCCGCGTGCTTGCGAGGGCGCACGCGGCCTCTCTTGGGCGGCGGCAAGCCTGGTCCTTCCTTGGGGGCCTTTCCCTTTTTCCGCGGCGGAAAGCCTCCTCACTGGCGCCATGGATGCTTTGGCAAGACGGCAGGACAGAGAGGAAGAAGAAGGAGCAAGCAACGAGAAGATGAAGATGAGCTGGGGGCTCCGCCACCTCTCGCATTTATAGCCAGACGGAGGCCAACCACCATCCTCCCACGATTTCGAGTAATGATGGTTTTCGCTGCATGCAACAGGCAGTTGTCAAGTCGGGCAGTTGCTGAGGCGGCATGGAGAAGTGGAGACGCCCACGTCCCATCAAGCGCTACGTGTCAGCTGGTCCCGCGGGCGATTGGGGCCCGCAGTGCTTCGCCCTTGCCCGTTGGCTTCGCCTCGAAGCCAAGTCCAAGCATGCCTTGGGCCCGGGGGCTACGGTCGGCGTTCTGGGAACCAGGGTACCCAGACTTGCCTGCCTGCGCCCCTTGGCGTGGCTCCTTCAACGGCCTGGTACGGACCATCTTCAACATCTTCAAGACAAGACCCTCGCGAGGCAGACGACATCAAGACCCACGAAGGAGCGGCCTTGATAACCCACAAGTATAAGGGATCGCAACAGTTTTCGAGGGTAGAGTATTCAACCCAAATTTATAGATTCGACACAAGGGGAGCCAAAGAATATTCGCAAGTATTAGCAACTGAGTTGTCAACTCAGTCACACCTGGAGATTAATTATCTCCAGCGAAGTGACCAGTAGCATAGTAATATGACAGTTTTGATAGTAGTAGCAATAGCAATAGCAACGGTAACAGTGATAGCAGTAATTTTGTAGCAAGTGCAACAGTAACAATAGCAGTAGTACTTAGCAAGAACAATATAATAGAAATTTGTAGGCATTGGATCGGCGATTTGTTGGATGATATTCATCATGTGACAGTCATAACCTAGGGCGATACGGCACTAGCACCAGTTCATAAATATAATGTAGGCATGTATTCCGTAAATAGTCATATGTGCTTATGGAAAGAACTTGCATGACATCTTTTGTCCTACCATCCCGTGGCAGCGGGGTCCAATTGGAAACTAAGGGATATTAAGGCATCCTTTTAATAGAGAACCAGAACAAAGCATTAACACACGGTGAATACTTGAACTACTCAAACTACGGTCATCACCGGGAGTGGTCTCGACTATTGTCACTCCGGGGTTGCCGGATCATAACATGTAGTAGGTGACTATAACTTGCAAGATCGGATCTAGAACATGGATATAATGGTGATAACATAAACGGTTCAGATCTGAAATCATGGCACCCAGGCCCAAAGTGACAAGCATTAAGCATGGCAAAGTCAGAGCAACATCAATCTCAGAACATAGTGGATACTAGGGATCAAGCCCTAACGAAACTAACTAGATTACATGATGAATATCATCCAACTCCTCACCGACCAGCGAGCCTACGACGGAATTACTCACTCCCGGTGGGGAGCATCATGGAATTGGCGATGGAGAAGGGTTGGTGATGACGAAGATCGAAGATCCCCCTCTCCGGAGCCCCAAATGGACTCCAGATCTGGCCTCCCAATGAAGTACAGGAGGTGACGGCGGCTCCGTCTCGTGGAACGTGACAATTCTTTCTCCCTGATTTTTTACTGGAAAAAATAGGATTTTATAGCGTCGGTTTCAGGGTCTGCGGGGCCACCAAGTTGGGACAACCCACCTGGGCACACCTGGAGGGGGGCACCCTGGTGGATTGTGCCCACCCAAGTGCCCTCCTTCGGTGCTTCTTGGCTCCAGAAATTCTCTTTTATTGTATAAAATCCTCGAGTTTCGTTCCATTCCGAGAACTTTTATTTCTGCACAAAAACAACACCATGGTAGTTCTGCTGAAAACAGCGTCAGACCGGGGTTAGTTTCATTCAAATCATGCAAATTAGAGTCCAAAACAAGAGGAAAAGCGTTAGGAAAAGTAGATACGTTGGAGACGTATTAACTCCCCCAAGCTTAAACCTTTGCTTGTCCTCAAGCAATTCCGTTGATAAACTGAAAGTGAAAAAGAAAAACTTTTACGAACTCTTTTGCTCTTGTTTTCATAAATAAGCTTAAACAGCACCCAGGTTTTCAGCCAACATTATAACTAACCATGCCTACAATAACTCTTAAAAATTATATGAACTCATATCAATGACATAATCAGCTAGCGAGCAATAATAAGATATCTCAAACAGCAACACGTTGTGAAGACAACCATGATATAATATGACAATAGTGGTATCTCGCTAGCCCTTTCTGAGACTGCAAAACATAAATGCAGAGCACCTCCAAAGTTCAAGCAGCAACTAAACATTGTAATTCATGGTAGAAAAGATCCAGTCATGATGCACCCAACATTAGCTACACACAATGCATCAGCATGACAGTAGTTCTCTCAGGTTCTGGCGCTTATTTTAGAAGGTGATGAAACAACATAAAAGTAAATAGATAGTCCCTTCGCAGAGGGAAGCAGTGATTTGTAGAGGTGCTAGAGCTCAAGTTTTTAAAACAGAGGTAAATGATATTTTGAGACATGCACCCTTCTTGTCTACTTCACGACCATCAGTTATCTATTTCTTCCATGCTAAACACGCTAGTGGTGGTTCCCAAGCGATAAAGTAAAGGTTATGACTCTGTATGAGTTTTTGTTTGATTATTTGTAAGCTTTTTTGTTTGCAGTTTGGGACTGGGAATCCCTATTACCGCCCTTTTCTCATGCAATGGCGAGTGAATAAACACTCAACATGAGAATAACCTGCTTAGCATGGAAGATACCGACTACCTCTTATCGCTCCATGAACGATCCAGGCACACAAAAAGGATATTTATTTGAATTTTTTAGAGGTGGCACGTGCAAATTTACTTAGGACGGCAGGGTAATGGCGCATATAGGTAGGTATGGTGGACTCATCTGGAATAACTTGGTTTCAAGGTTTGGTATGTACAAGCAGAGTTCCCACTTAGTACAGGCGAAGGCTAGCAAATAGGTTCAGAAGCGGCCAGCTAGAGAGCAACAACGGTCATGAACATGCATTATGCATAAGTAACATTGGACACTAGCATGAGTAGGATATGAACACCATGAACATAAATATCATAGAGGCTATGTTGGTTTTGATTCAACTACATGCATGAACATGTGCCAAGTCAAGCCACTCGAACATTCAGAGGAGGATACCATATCATCATACTACATCACAATCATTTTAACGCAATGTTGACATCCAAGTTAAATCATTATCCACTCTTAGCTACTTATGCATGGCATGAGGAACTATCTCTAATTGTCATTGCAAACATGTTTAATCATAATGGGCTGAATCATGGATACTAGGTTAAACATATTTACAAAAACAGAACAAGTCAAGTTCATACCCGTTTCTCTCTACCACGGCCAGTTCATCGAATATCGTCATTATTGCCTTTCACTTGCATGACTGGACGATATGAAGATACCAATAGTGCAAGAGTGGCGTGGACTAAGCTGGAATCTGCAAACATTTTATTCAACGGGAGAAGACAAGGTAATAAGGGCTCTTTGTTAGATCAACAATTATGCATATGAGAGCCACTCAACATTTTCATCATGGTCTTCTCCTTGGTACGACTCAATTAAAAAGAAAAGAAACTCAGAGAAACACACTAAAATATATTTGGAGTTTTTGGTTTTCTTGAACAAGCAAATAAAAGGGAAAAGCAAAAACAAGAAAAACTATTCACACGGGAAAACTCCCAACAAGCAAAAGAAGAACAAGGAAATCTTTTTGGGTTTTCTTTTTAGTGCTACAACTAACTAATCTAGAAAGAAAAATAAAAAAGAAGCAGGAAATATTTTTTGTATTTTCTCAAGGTTTTTCAAACACACAAGAAGAAAATGAGAAAATAAGTTTAACATGGATAGTACAATGAAAGAGTGTGGACACCGACAAATGAAATATGTGAACATGAATGTAAGGTCGGTGGAAATACGTACTCCCCCAAGCTTAGGCTTTTGGCCTAGCTTGGTAATTAGTCAGTAGCATGCGTAGTAGTCAGGGTGGTAGCTCAAGGAGGCTCTCGGTGCGGATGCCTCAGCCTGTCGTGCGGCCACAACCGCCGCGTTATTAGCTCGGGCCTCGCTCTCAAGAACAAAGTATCTTCCCCTGCTGTGATAATCAAAGAGAGCAGGCGCAGGCAAATATGTGTGCACAACAGAGTCTTGATTAAACAACAATTTATAGGTGAAATTATGGGGTTCACCTTTAAGGATCTTATGGCGTTTCATAGCGTCAAAGTCTAAATACTACGTGGGTAAAATAGGGTCATAGGGCAAATGTGGAACACCTAGCTCTCGTGCTAAATGTGTGGCATTAATGCCACCATACAAATAACCACTATTAGCGTTGTGTTGCAACCTGCGTGCAACAATCGCTCCAAGATTATAACTTCTGTCATCGATGAGAGCGGTGCGTATGAGGCTCAAGTCTGGAACACAAAGTGTACTACAGTCTTGTTTGCCTACAATACAGTTTCCATTAAATAATGTGAAGTACTGAATTGAGGGAAAATGAATGCTCTTTATTCTACCTTGCGTCACTCCCCTAGTTACCGTAGCAAAGACTAGTCAGGAACGCTTGAAACTCAGACCTTCGTGGTTCGTCCAGCGAACCCTAGAATGGGATTTTGCAATGTTGAGCAAATCTTTCTAGTGATATGGTAAAAAGATTTTCATACAGTTTAAATGACACCCTAGACTCACGGGGATGGAATTTAAATCCTTTGACAAATGATTCAGTGAGAGTGTGGTGTTGATTGCACTTATCTAAAATGTAGGGACCGAGGTCGGCATTGTGAACATATTGCTCAAATTCCTCCTCACTCACCATATAATCATCGCATTGCCATAGGCATGTTTTGGTGGCGGCATCGCGTATGGAACTTTCACTTGGTTCAACATAAGACCGAAGAGCGGAGTTGTCACTAGAAGATGCCCCCGAGGATCTTCTCCTTGAAGAACTCCTTCCAAAAAGGTTCATCATGTTCGCGTACAATTTTCTGAAAAAAAAGAAATTTTCGGGTGACAAAAATTTATCAACAACTTATGCATGGCATGAGGAACTATAATCTCTAATTGTCATTGCAAACATGTTTAATCATAATGGGCTGAATCATGGATACTAGGTTAAACATATTTACAAAAACAGAACAAGTCAAGTTCATACACGTTTCTCTCTGCCACGGCCAGTTCATCGAATATCGTCATTATTGCCTTTCACTTGCATGACCGAACGATATGAAAATAATAATAGTGCAAGAGTGCCGTGGACTGAGCTGGAATCTGCAAACATTTTATTCAACAGGAGAGGACAAGGTAATAAGGGCTCTTTGTTAGATCAACAATTATGCATATGAGAGCCACTCAACATTTTCATCGTGGTCTTCTCCTTGGTACGACTCAATTAAAAAGAAAAGAAACTCAGAGAAACACACTGAAATATTTTTGGAGTTTTTGGTTTTCTTGAACAAGCAAATAAAAGGGAAAAGCAAAAACAAGAAAAACTATTTACAAGGGAAAACTCCCAACAAGCAAAAGAAGAACAAGGAAATCTTTTTGGGTTTTCTTTTTAGTGCTACAACTAACTAATCTAGAAAGAAAAATCAAAAATAAGCAGGAAATATTTTGTATTTTCTCAAGGTTTTTCAAACACACAAGAAGAAAATGAGAAAATAAGTTTAACATGGATAGTACAATGAAGGAGTGTGGACACCGACAAATGAAATATGTGAACATGAATGTAAGGTCGGTGGAAATACGTACTCCCCCAAGCTTAGGCTTTTGGCCTAGCTTGGTAATCAGTTAGTAGCATGGGTAGTAGTCGGGGTGGTAGCTCAAGGAGGCTCTCGGTGCGGATGCCTCAGCCTGTCGTGCGGCCACAACCGTCGCGTTATGAGCTCGGTCCTCACTCTCAAGAACAAAGTATCTTCCCCTGCTGTGATAATCAAAGAGAGCAGGCGCAGGAAAATATGTGTGCACCACAGAGTCTTGATTAAACAATAATTTATAGGTGAAATTATGGGGTTCACCTTTAAGGATCTTATGGCGTGTCATAGCGTCAAAGTCTAAATACTGCATGGGTAAAATAGGGTCATAGGGCAAAGGTGGAACACCCAGCTCTCGTGCTAAATGTGTGGCATAAATGCCACCATAGAAATAACCACTATTAGCGTTGTGTTGCAACCTGCGTGCAATAATCGCTCCAAGATTATAACTTCTGTCACCGATTAGAGCGGTGCGTATGAGGCTCAAGTCTGGAGCACAAAGTTTACTACAATCTTGTTTGCCTACAATACAGTTTCCATTAAATAATGTGAAGTATTGAATTGCGGGAAAATGAATGCTCTTTATTCTACCTTGCGTGAGTCCCCTAGTCTCACTGTAGCAAAGACTAGTCAGGAACGCTTGAAACTCAGACCTTGGTGGTTCATCTAGCGAACCCTAGAATGGGATTTTGCAATGTTGAGCAAATCTTTCTAGTCATATGGTAAAAGGATTTTCATATAGTTTAAATGACACCCTAGACTCACGGGGATGGAATTTAAATCCTTTGACAAATGATTCAGTGAGAGTGTGGTGTTGATTGCACTTATCTGAAATGTAGGGACCTAGGTCGGCATTGTGAACATATTGCTCAAATTCCTCCTTGATGCCCACACTCACCATATAATCATCGCATTGCCATAGGCATGTTTTGGTGGCGGCATCTCGTATGGAACTTTCACTTGGTTCAACATAAGACCGACGAGTGGAGTTGTCACTAGAAGATGCCCCTGAGGATCTTCTCCTCGAAGAACTCCTTCCAAAAAGGTTCATCATGTTCGCGTACAATTTTATGAAAAAAAAATTGGGTGACAAAAATTTATCAACAAAACTTTACAAGATTGATAGTAACTACTCATAGGGATACATAGAGGCCATAGCAAGCATTCAAACTAATTAGAAATCTAAGAATTCCACATGCAAGCTCATCTATAGCAGCACCAAGAGTAGCTATTTATTCAAAATATAAACCACTAAAGCAAAAACTGATTGGACAAACGGAAGAGTCACATACCAAGCAACAATCCCCCGAAACAGTTTCAGAAACGAAGCTTCGAGCAAAGAGATTGAAATCCGCGGGTTTGAGAGCAAGAACACGAGAGAGAGAGAGAGAGAGAGAGAGAGAGAGAGAGCAATGGTGATGATGTGGTATGAAGAGATAAGTGAGGGGGCCCATGTTGGGACCACAACACACCAGGGCGCGCCTGGGGGTCCTGGCGCGCCCAGGTGAGTTGTGCCCATCTGGCGCACCTCCCTCTGATGTTATTTGCACCAAAAATTCTTAAATATTCAGAAAAAAATCGTATTAAATTTTCAGAGCATTCTGAGAACTTTAGTTTTGGGTCATTTTTTATTGCAAGGGAAATTCAGAAAACAGACAAAACATGACATTTTATTTTATTTAACTAATAAAAACAGAAAACAAAAGGTAGGGACAAAAGGTGGTGCTCACTAAATTCATCAACTTCATACCTCACAAAAGTGATCCATTAATAAGGTTGATCAGGTCTTATTAACAACCACTTTCGATTAGCATGAAGCCGAAGAACTTTCGTAAACCACTAAGTTACCTCAACGGGGATATGAATGTCCCCAACAATAAGCATTTCATATTTCTTTTTGGCGGTAGGTACACGTAGTTGAAAACTTCCAATAGTGATTGTCAGAGATTTTTCTATAACATTAATACCATTCACTTGGAATTGTTTCTTCGGAAAGTGCACTGTATGCTCATTACCATTGATATGGAAAGTGACCTTGCTTTTATTGAAATCAATAACAGCCCCTGCAGTATTCAAGAAGGGTCTACCAAGGATAATTGACATGTTGTCATCCTCGGGCATCTCAAGTATAACAAAGTCAGTCAAAATACTAACATTAGCAACAACAACAGGCACATCCTCACAAATACTGAAGGTATGGCAGTAGATTTGTCAGCCATTTTGTAATGATATTTCAGTAGGTGTGAGTTTATTCAAATCAAGTCTTTTACATAAAGAGAAAGCGATAACACTAACACCAGCTCCCAAATCACATAAAATAGTTTTCACATAATTTCTTTTGATGGAGCAAGGTATAGTTGGTATTCCCGGATCTCCAAGTTTCTTAGGTACTCCATCTTTAAATGTATAATTAGCAAGCATTGTGGAGATTTGAGCTTCAAGTATTTTTCTCTTATTGGTGATGATGTCTTTCATGTACTTTGCATAAGGAGACATTTTAAGGATATCAGTCAAGCGAGTACACAAAAAGACTGGCCTCGGCATTTCAGCAAAGCGTTAAAATTCTTCATCATCTTTCTTTTTAGTTGACTTTAGTGGAAACGGCATAGGTTTTTGAACCCATGGTTCTCTTTCCTTATCGTGTTTTCTAGCAACAAAGTCTCTTTTATCATATATTTTATTCTTGGGTTGTGGGTTATCAAGATCAACTGCAGGTTCTATCTCAACATCATTGTCTGGTTCTTTATTATTTGTTTGAGTGTCCTCATGAACCTCATCATTATCTTTCTCATTATCAGAAAGTGAGTGTTCACTACCAGGTTGAGTTTCGGCATCAGAGATAGAGACTTCATTATCAGCAGGTTTTTCTACTTCAGGTTCACTAGAGGCATGCAAAGTCCTATCATTTTTCTTCTTCTTATTCTTCTTTTTCTTTTTAGAAGGATTGCGTGCATCATTGTTAGCTCTTTGAGAGTCTTGTTCAATTCTTTTTGGGTGTCCCTCAGGATAAAGTGGTTCCTGAGTCACTTTACCCCCTCTAGTTGCTACTCTAACAGCAGAGTCATGTATGTTATTGTTCATTTCATCTAGCAACTCTCTTTGAGATTTAGCAACTTGTTCTAACTGGATTTGAACCATAGAAGCATGTTTTCCCACACCTCTAACATCATTTGAGATTCTAAATAACAAGTCACTCAAGCGAGCAATCATATCAGAATTGTATTTCAATTGTTTCATAACATTTGCATTGAAGTGATCTTGTTTTCTAATATAATTTTCAAACTCATACATGCATTGGCTAGGGTGCATATTGTGAGGATTGTCATTATCATTGAATTTCATTAGAGAATTTACCTCTACCACCTTAGGAGGTGGTGATGTATCAAGCCCATGTATTTATTCAATAGGAGGTAAATTTTTGACATCCTCAGCTTTAATACCTTTTTCCTTCATAGATTTATTTGCCTCTTGCATATCTTCAGGACTGAGATATAAGATACCCCTCTTCTTCGGAGTGGGTTTAGTAGGTGATTCAGGGAGAGTCCAATCATCATAATTTTTCAATATGTTATTCAAGAATTTTTCAGCTTGCCCAATAGTTCGTTCCCTGAAAACACAACCAGCACAACTATCTAGGAAATCTCTAGAAGCATCGGTTAGTCCACTATAGAAGATATCAAGTATTTCATTTTTCTTAAGAGGATGATCAGGCAAAGCATTAAGTAATTGGAGAAGCCTCCGCCAAGCTTGTGGGAGACTCTCTTCTTCAATTTGCACAAAGTTAAATATTTCCTACAAGGCAGTTTGTTTCTTATGAGCAGGGAAATATTTTTCAGAGAAGTAATAAATCATATCCTGGGGACTACGCACACAACCAGGAGCAAGAGTATTGTACCAAGCTTTAGCATCACCCTTTAATGAGAACGAAAATAATTTGAGAATATAGTAATAGCGAGTTTTCTCATCATGAGTAAAAAGGGTGGCTATGTCATTCAACTTAGTAAGGTGTGCCACAACAGTTTTAGATTCAACCAAAGTAATTAACTCTAGGTCGACAGAGAATTCATAATCCTTATCATCAATAAATATAGGTGAAGTAGCAAACTTAGGATCAAATTGCATTCTAGCATTCAAGGATTTTTCTTTATACTTGCATAATAATTTCTCTAGATCATCTCTATCCTTACAAGCAAGAATGACTCTATTTGTCTCCTCATTCATAACAAAACCTTCCGGTACCTTAGGAAATTCATATCTAGGAGGGCTAGTTCTAGTAGGTGTTTCAAGATTTTCATTTTCAAGCTCATCATCAGTTTCAACAATATCATGCTCTCTTACTCTAGCAATTTGTTCATCAAGAAATTCACCTAGTGGCACATCATCATCAAGCAAGGTACTAGCATCATCATAAGTATCATTCATAGCAGAAGTAGCATCATCAACAACTTGTGACATATCAGGATTAATAGCATGTGGTAGCGGTGCAAGTTTACTTATAATAGAAGGTGAATCTAAAGTAGAGCTAGATGGCAGTTCCTTACCTCCCCTCGTCTTAGAGGGAAATATCTTGGTCTTAGCATCCTTCAGATTCTTCATAGTGATAAACTGATAATAATCTCAAGTGACTCAACAAATATAGCTATGCTCCCCGGCAACGGTGCCAGAAAAAGGTCTTGATAACCCACAAGTATAGGGATCACAACAGTTTTCGAGGGTAGAGTATTGAACCCAAATTTATAGATTCGACACAAGGGGAGCCAAAGAATATTTGCAAGTATTAGCAACTGAGTTGTCAATTCAGCCACACCTGGAGATTAATTATCTGCAGCAAAGTGATCAGTAGCACAGTAATCTGATAGTTTTGATAGTATTAGCAATAGCATTAGCAACGGTAACAGTGATAGCAGTAATTTTGTAGCAAGTGCAACAGTAATGATAGCATTAGTACTTAGCAAGAACAAGATAATAGAAATTCGTAGGCTCGATTGGCAATTTGTTGGATGATATTCATCATGTGACAGTCATAACCTAGGGCGATACGGCACTAGCTCCAGTTCATAAATATAATGTAGGCATGTATTCCATAAATAGTCATATGTGCTTATGGAAAGAACTTGCATGACATCTTTTGCCCTACCCTCCCGTGGCAGCGGGATCCAATTGGAAACTAAGGAATATTAAGGCCTCCTTTTAATAGAGAACCAGAACAAAGCATTAACACACGGTGAATACTTGAACTCCTAAAACTACAGTCATCACCGGGAGTGGTCCCGACTATTGTCACTCTGGGGTTGTCGGATCATAACACGTAGTAGGTGACTATAAATTGCAAGATCAGATCTAGAACATGGATATAATGGTGATAACATAAATGGTTCAGATCTAAAATAATGGCACCCGGGCCCAAAGTGACAAGCATTAAGCATGGCAAAGTCATAGCAACATCAATCTCAGAACATAGTGGATACTAGGGATCAAGCCCTAACAAAACTAACTAGATTACATGACGAATCTCATCCAACTCCTCACCGACCAGCGAGCCTATGAAGGAATTACTCACTCCCGGTGGGGAGCATCATGGAATTGGCGATGGAGAAGGGTTGGTGATGACGAAGATCGAAGATCCCCCTTTCCGGAGCCCCAAACGGACTCTAGATCTGGCCTCCCGATGAAGAACAAGAGGTGACAGCGGCTCCGTCTCGTGGAACGCGATAATTCTTTCTCCCTGATTTTTTTCTGGAAAAATAGGATTTTATAGCATCGATTTCATGGTCTGCGGGGCCACCAGGTGGGGACAACCCACCTAGGCGCGCCTGGAGGGGGGCGTGCCCTGGTGGGTTGTGCCCACCCAGGTGCCTCCCTCCGGTGGTTCTTGGCTCCGGAAATTCTATTTTATTGTATAAAAATTCCTCGCAAAGTTTCGTTCCATTCCAAAAACTTTTATTTCTGCACAAAAACAACACCATGATAGTTCTTCTGAAAACAGCATCAGTCCGCGGTTAGTTTCATTTAAATCATGCAAATTAGAGTCCAAAACAAGAGGAAAGCGTTAGGAAAAGTAGATATGTTGGAGACGTATCAAGCCTCCTCAGGCTGGCTCCCGAGGAGCGGAGATTTCTAGGCGGGCGCCCACCTCATGAGGTCGAGGTGACGCCAGCCATGACGACTAAGGCCAGGCGGGCGCCAGCAGGCGCAGAGCAGCAGGTTTCCTCTTTGGTGCTAAGGAGGCAAGCGCAGGCGCGGGGTCCCGGGGAATCACCCAAAGGTTTCAATTCCCGTGCAACAAGACCAAGACCGCCAGGACGGCAGGACGGATGTCATCACCGAGCCCACCGCGGTGTCACGACCAGAAGCTTTGAAGGCGAAGACCACCTTACGTCAGGATAGGATGTACTTCTTGCCCCCCTTCAAAATTAGCCATTGTGGGATCCCTTCCCGCCTTCGTTTGGAGGAAGAGGACCAAGGTCACTATAAATATAGCTTAGCCACCACCGTAGAAGGGGCGAGGCCTCTCTAGCTCACACCCGCACTTGAACAGATCTCGTGAGGTTGTTCTTCCTCTATACTAGTTCATCCTCAGTCCCTCGCGAGGCTAATTCACCACAAAGCAGGAGTAGGGTCTTACACCACAAGGTGGCCCGAACCTGGGTAAACTGTTGTGTCCGTTTTCTTGTTCATCGAGCTAGGCCATGGGGGCAACGAACTGGTTGGCTGGAGAGGTTGAGTTCTTCGCACACGCCCCAAAGTTCGAACCTTTCTTGGGTCTGCGGAGCCCTGAATCCGACAGCTAGGGAGGCTCAAGTTGATCTCAACAATAGCATCCTCAATGTCAATCCTAGTATAGGAGTAGACCATGCTCCAACAAGATGACTGAACCTATTTAAAAATATGAAAGTGTCGATCTTGTCGGTGTACAATGACCTTCACAATAACTTCACCATACACACTCCTACTAATCTTGATTGCGACTAGTTACAAACGATACCCCTACTATTATGTTGTCTTAGTGACAACAACAATGAATATCGTTGAATGTTGACCCAAGGTTGGGACAAGTGATATGAGAATTAGGGAAAGTGCATTCTAGAAGATATGGGATCTTTTCACTTGGAGGAGAGACGGGATTAGGGAGAGACTTGATAGTGCGGTTTTTAACGTGGAGTGGGTGAATAAATTCCCTCAAGCTACAATCATTAATGAAGAACATGTACACTTTGATCATCGACCTCTCGTCCTGGACACTGAATATTATGATGGTAACATGTTTAACCAACCAGGAAACCAAGTGAAACTGTTTGAAGCTCAATGGCTCAAAGAAGAAACAGTGGTAGAAATTGTACGTACAACATGGGACAAAGCGAAGATATTGGGTATTGGACCATTTCTCACAGAGCATACAAGGGCGGTGCATGCAGATTTGCATATTTGGGACCGTGATATACCGAGGGGACCAAAAAGAATAATTAATAAACTAAAAAACGATTTAGAAAAGCTGCGAAGGGGCCTATGAATGCGGAAAACTCAAGCGCGACAAAAGGAGACCCTAGTCCTTATTGAAAATCTTTTGGAGCAAGAGGAGATTTACTGGGTACGACGGGGTCGTACAAACTAGGTATTACATGGTGATCGAGACACCTCCTTTTTTCATCATGCGGCAACAGCTAGAATGAAGAGAAATCAAATTAAAAATTGCTTGATGAGAATAGTGTTTGGGGCAAGACACGGGGATGAAAAAACACATTATGGGATATTTTTCAAATCTTTTCACCTCAGAAGTTGCCCAAGCGAATCTGGAGGTTCTATCTCTTTTCAAAAGGAAAGTGACTGATGAAATAAATAATGCACTCCCCCCCTATACATCAGAGGAGGTTCAGAAGGCTCTATTTGACATTGGAGACTTACAAGCACCAGGTCCGGATGGTCTACACGCTATTTTTTATTAAAAAAATTGGTCTATGTTCGGGGATGACCTGACCGAAGTGGTGCTCCAGGCGGTGAATACTTGTTCTATACTTATGGGTGGAATGGTACTACACTTGCAATGGTCCAAGATGTTAATTCTCCAGAAAAGGCAACTCATTTTAGACCAATAATTCTGTGCAATATGGTGTATAAGGTTATTTAAAAAATGATCGCTGCTCACTTGAAGATAATCCTACCAGATATTATTAGCACGACTCAGAGTGCGTTTGTGCCCGGACATATGATTATTGACAATATTTTAGTGGCATATGAGTGCTTCCATATAATAAAGAAAAAAAGAATGGTAAAGAAGGCCTATGTGCTATCAAATTGGACATGCACAAAGCATATGACCAAGTAGAGTGGTCTTTTTTGAAGGAAATTATGCTGAAACAGGGATTTCAACAGAATTAGGTAAATTCAATTATGCAATATGTATCCTCTGTTGAATAGCGGATACTTTTTAATATGGAAGAAACAGAGAGTTTTAAACCTACTAGAGGATTGAGGCAAGGAGATCCTCTCTCTCCACACTTATTTTTGTTATGTATAGAGGGACTGACTGCCCTCTTAGCAAATGCGAAGGAGAATGGAAATATTTCTGGAGTAAAGGTTAGTAGAGATGCATCATCGGTTTCGAACCTTCTCTTTGCTGACGATTCTCTGATCCTTACGAAAGAAAATACTACGAATGCAGAGGCATTGAAATCTGTTTGGATTCATATTGTGCCGCCTCAGGCAAATGGTAAGCGTTAAAAAGTCTAGTATATTTTTTAGTCCCAATACAAAGGTCGAAGACAAGTCGCAAATTGTTACAATTCTGAATATTATGACTGGAAGCCTCAATGATAAATATTTGGGTTTGCCTACAAATGTGGGTATGGAGAAAAGTGATTGTTTCCGATTCCTGATTGATCGAATTATTATGAAAATAAGTGGATGAAAAAAAACTGTTATCCGCAGGAGGAAAGAAAATTTTGCTCAAATATGTTGTTCAAGCTACCCCAGCTTATGCCATGTCCGTCTTTAAAATTTATAAAAAATTGTAAAGGAATCATTAATGCGATGTCGCAATTTTGGTGGGTGACGAGGACAACCATTAGAGGATGCATTGGATGGCATGGTGGAAGATGTGTGTCTCAAAATATCAAGGAGGTATGGGTTTCAATCTAGCTTTGTTAGCCAAACAAGCGTGGCGTCCGCTTGATAATCCGGAGTCCTTATGTGCTTCTATCTTGAGAGCTAAATACTTCCCGGAAGGTGATTTAATGAATGCAAGCCTAAAAAAGGGTTTCTCTTTTACTTGGCAAAGTATTGTGGCGGGAGTGAATTCTCTAACAAATGGTTACATTAGCGAGTTGGAAATGGACAAAATATTGATATTTGAAGAGATGCATGGATCCCGAATTGTGCGACTAGGAAAATCATTACTCCTGGAATGGGGCATCTTCTGTCAAAGGTTTCTAATCTTATTAATCCAGTCACGAGTTCTTGGGATGAAGATTTGGTAACACAAACGTTGTGGCCAGTTGATGCTCAAAGGGTTCTCGAGATTCCTCTTCTGATGCATAATATGTCGGATTTCATTGCTTGAAGCTATACACAAAATGGTATTTTCACTTACAATCGGCTTATTTGGAGGAATGAAACAAAACAACATGGGACAAAATTGCAACATTCAAATGGTATGGGAATAACCAATGTTAATCCTATTTGGGGTAAGATTTGGAAATTATCTTGTCCGACGAAGGTAAAAATTTCATTTGGCGTATTTTGCATGGAACCCTCCTGTGTCGTGTTATGCTTGCTAATAGGCACATGTAAGCTTCGCCCACTTGCCCATCATGCTCGAATGGAGCAGAAGATACAAAACACGTCTTTGTTTCTGTGTTAGAAGGCGAAAGAGGTTTGAGGCAAGTTAGGATTGCACGAGGTGGTCAATAAAGCTTGTGCTATTGATCATGCGGGAGAGGCGGCACTTGAATGCTTGTTATGCCAAACCTAGAATTAGCTACAGTGGGTTCTCAAAATGCATGTGAGTTGATCGCTATAACTGCTTGGTATTTGTGGTGGGATAGACGTAAACTGGTTCATGAAGGAAAGTTTCAAGATGCACACAAAACTTTCATGGATGCTCGTGATGCAACGGCAAATTATGTTAATGCACACTCCCCTAAGGCAACTACCAAAACAGGAGGATGGAGCAAACCTCCTATGGGTTTTGTTAAGTTGAATGTCGATGCCTCTTTTAATCATAATTTGCTTATGGGCACAGTTGGGGCTGTCCTCAGAGATGATAAAGAGAGGTTCATTGTCGGTGGAAGCTGGAGGACTGACTGGTGCGGTCATGTATTAGCAGCAGAAGTATTGGCTCTAAGGTTCGGCCTAGTTCTTGCACAAAAGGCGGGTTGCAATCATTTTGTCGTCAACTCTGACAATATGGGAGTGATTGACACAATGAAGAATGGAGGACAATTGGTGGGAGCAGCGACAATAGTGTTTGATGATTGCTATTTCATGGCTTGTGATTTTTCTTCTGTTAGGTTTGAACATTGTAATGGGGAAGTAAATAAAGTGGCTCATGAACTTGCTAGGCTAGCGAAATTTTCCATCACTAGGGATTGATTTGAGAACCCTATGAATGATATTGTACCTTTACTTATTGACGATGTAACAACTATTTCTAATTAATAAAGTTGATGTTTATTTAAAGAAAAAGTGACATGAGAATTGTAAATAGAAATCAGGAGATATATGAGATGGTTGTCATTGCGGTGGATTACATCTGTTTTTGCTTATTTTAGTGTTTCTTTGACCCCATTTGCTCCTTCTGTGACTACTTATGTAGAGGAAACTATATAACACAACAGATAGAGATTTAATACAATTCCGAACAAACAAAAATTCAGGAGATATTTGCATCTTGGCATTTGAATTCAGTTTGTGGTAAATGAAGCTGGAGAAGGTACGTAGATTGAAGGGGAGTCGTACCTCCGGTGGACTCATTTGGTTTAGGTTACGGCCAAGCCCCCCAGACATTTGCAAAGAAGCATCCTCTGCCCATATATAGATTCAAGCACAATTCCTCCAAGTCTTCTCTTTCTCCGATCGCTTTTTCATCCGCCGCACATGACTCGTCGCGCCTCCGTCACCATGGTGGAACTGGAGTCGCAGGACGCGGCGACGATGGAGGTGGCCTCTGCGAAGCACGTCACGGCCACCGTGGCGCTGCGTGTCGGGGCCGCCGTCGCGTCGCTGGCCGCCGCCGTCCTCGTCGTCACCAACCGGCAGGAGCGCTGGGGGGTCGAGGTCAACTTCACCATGTTCGACGTCTGGGTGTACGTATCTCTCGCCATGCAGCTAGTGCATGCCCCTTCCTTCGTTGATTCGTTAATTAGATCGATCGATCTCGATCTCCCGTCTGCTTCTGCAACCAGCGAATCGATGTCTGACCTGTTCTTGTTTCGTGGGTGAGCAGGGCATTCGTGGCGACCAACTTCTTCTGCACAGCCTACTCGCTGCTCACGGCGATCTTCGTCAAGAAGCTCCTCGGCAAGCGCTGGCTGCACACCGTGGACCAGGTAACGTTACGTACGGCAAGAAGGAAAAATAAATATATCCATCTAAGCTAGTAGACCATACGTCCATGCTCGTCCATGCATCTGTGTTCGTGCACACACATTGATCTCGACTGACGGACGGCATCGTCGTTCTCTGCTTTGTTGTGTGCAGCTGGTGGTGAACCTACAGACGGCGGCAACAGCGGGCGCAGGGGCCATCGGGTCGGTGGCCATGTGGGGGAACAAGACCAGCGGGTGGTACGCGGTGTGCCGCCTCTACCGGAGGTATTGCGACGTCGGCGCCGTCGCGCTCGCGCTCTCCTTTGCCGCCTTCCTCTCTCTCGGCAGTGCCTGCGCACTCTCCCGTTACCCCAGGACGCCGGCCAGACATTGATCAATCAGTTAGGAGTAAGAGCAGCACCTTGATATGTTCCAAAGATATTATCATCAGATCATGTAAAGTTCTTAGGAGTAAATTGTTTGTCGATTTGGAACCCAATTACTAGTTGGTAGGTTAAGCAGCAGTATCCATTCATGAAATCATGAGCATGAAAGATGAGACGCATATATGCACCGTATATACCATACTGTAAAATTAAGCTGGCTATTTATGTGTTCTGAGGAGAAAAGGAGAGGTCTCTTACAAAAAAAGAACACACCGTGAATATGATCCTCTGGATCACGATGCTGAAAATGATGACGACAAAAAAAATAGCTGAGCAATGCACGGCATCATGCTTAGGTGCAGAGCAGGATGTCATCTCCGTGCTGCGAGCAAGGAAGAAGGCTAGCTCATCCGCCATTGCTGCCGGCATTGAGCGCTTCGTTCGACTTGACAAAACGGCCTTTCACCCGCTTCCGGGTATCCGCCCTCAGCTTCCGGGACTCATACCGGATGTGCTTCTCGTACCTGCAGGGAGCACCAGAAACGCATGAGAAAATTACAACCGTCTATGAGGAGTGATGAAGAAAGGCTATCTATCTGTTCATCGGTTCATTCATGCCTGCGATTCTTCCTCTTCTCTTTGTACCGCTGCATCGCGCTGTCCCTGTTTAGCGCAAGCGTCTCGCTGTCGATCCTCGCGGCAGGCCTCTCGGGTCCAGTCGGGACGATTGTTTGATCACCAAAGGAGATCTCCCTAGCGGGAGCTGCCCCTCTGTCATGGGAAGAGCTCCCCAAGGCCCCTCCTGAAGCGGGCACATGGCTCCCGGAGGTTGTTGGGCCATCCATCGTCGAGGTGCATGAGCTTACCTTCATTCGCTTGTTGCTCGCTGTGCTAACCTGCAAATGAAAAAAAAAACAAGAACTATATCAACAAACGTATCACAATTGCAAGAGCAGACACAGAAAATTTCACTGATGGAGACTCTGTACTTCTCTACAATGATGCAAAACAAATAACACGTGGTGGGCCTTTATATACAGCGAATTCAGGGCTGACAAAATTGCGACTTAATGTTCCACAAAGAAACAAGATGACCCATGAATTGGTGGACCAAAGGAGCATGGAACAAGGATCTGTATGGTGGCCTATAACTATCACCGTGATTGAGAGCACCTAAAAGCGTTCACACTAAATGGGACCATATAGCCAACTTTCACAAGGACAGACACTTCAAAGATAAGATGTTTGCCCCCCAAAAAAGAAGATAAGACTGAATTAGGAACACAGCAGCCTAAACACACTGAAGAGGAAGTGGCACATCAACATCAGCGAAAGATCTGTTACATTGTCAACTGGAAAGTTAATAGCTAAGAGGAACAACAGTGCGCGGATGGGATGTCAGTATCCTCATGAATATGCACATTGTAAGCAGGTTCAGGTCGAGCAGTTCCTTTTCAGTATCTTGTCAACATTGAATTTTGATCAACAGCTACTAAAATTACCCTTAACTAGTTGCCTGGTATCTGGATTATCTAATGCACGTGGCTTTTATCCCTGTTGCTTACAAAGGAATAAAAACCAATAACAGCTTACTGCAAACTAGAGGACTCCTTGTATTTGTAAACAAGGCATATCCTAGCAGTCATGTTTAGACTTTGCTGCTAGGTATGAGGTTATAGCACTGCGTTGAAAATATTAAAAATTTGCATGATGCATGTGAGATCTTGTCGATGCAAATGCACGGGCTATTAACAACATCGTGGCGTGTCACATTATGCACTTTATGCCATGGAATTTTTTTTCAAAAGGAGGGTGAACACCCTTGGCCTCTGCATACTGAATGTAGTGGATAGACATAGGGAGGAATAACTTACATTTTTGGATGGCACTTGGCAAATATTTGTTGACATGATATCTTCAGCAGCTGCACCATATCCTGAGTCATAAATATCTTCCAGATCTTTCGTTGTCCCACAAGAAATCTCCTTGAGCATGTCACTGTAACTCTTGATCATAAAGCCTCCATTGTTTGAACCAAATCCAATCTCATGTGCAGATTTTTCATTGTGGTTCCTTGATCTTCCTAAATTGAAATCCCATATCTGCAGATAGCAAGCAGTGAACTGTCAGGGCTTTCCACAATAAGCACATTCCAGAATAAGATTGACGAAAGTCAGAAGATTTTGAAGCATATCCAATTATAAGGAAGTGATTCCTACAAACCTATCCTTTTGCCGATGCAAACTCTACAAGCAAACACAGGCATACCAAATACTATTATCGGGTGAATGGAAACTGTATAGATAGCAATGTCGATGTAGTCAGCAGATTGAATAAATACTGTTCGCCATCAGGCGATGTATTCCATGTTCAAAAAGTCAAATACTCAGAAGAATCTAGTAACGTGCCAAATCATACAAGGTACACTTCTTCATATCGCGATAGCAACACGCCAACACCAGCTCAGAAATTCCAGTCTAATTTGCACTGTTGGTAGAGGAGAATGCACTATTCATTATCAGCCAACCTGCGCATTCAGTGTCCTAAAACAACCCGATCCATGAGCCTCCATGGCAACTGCATTCTACTCCCCTTTCAAGTTGAAAAACCCGTGCCATAAATGGTGAGCGAATAAAGGGCAAATTTATCTCTACTCAAAACTAGTGAAACCAATCACTTCTCTGGCTGACAAAATCTAGGACAAAACTAGAGCCTGATTGTCCGTGAGAACCGCAGGAGAGGAGACCATCAGGTCATGTACAAAGGAATGGACGCTAAACTCTGATGACTTTGGAACTGGCACCTTGTTATTCATCTGAACGCCAATAGTTTTTCCATGACCTACCAGAGATCATGAATTCATGATTGCATTCCATGATCTGAATGATCAATGTATTAACCGGGAACTGCACAAAGTGGCAACGAGCATGTAGCCTTCAACAAACCTGTTTGATGATCTATTGTTGTTTGCTCAGAAAATTAAGATCAGAACATTTCTCGTGACCGAGTAGTGTTACAAAACATGTGATGTTAATGTGTGTTTGGCTACCACGATGCGGCTACCTGAAGGCAATGCAACTAATTTAGTCACTCATAAAGACGCCAACAAAACATCTGATTAGTACAATTGACATGTAAATTGTCTGAATACCAACAATTGATTTATTTGTTTGCATATCATTCTCATGTTTTTTTACCTGGGTGGGTGGCACGGATGAGGGTGGGGCGAACTCCCATCGAAGTTGCTCTTCGTCATCATCACGGAGGCGGTCGTTGCCGATAAGCTCGGCGCAGTGAGCTGACGGCATCATCAGCAGGGACGTGTACGGACACGGCACCTCCGGAGCAGGAGGCAGCGGTGGGGGAGCTTGCTTGTCAGGCAAGCGCCCGCTAGCCCCGGCGGAGGACCGACGAGGAGTCCTGGGGCTCAGATCCGAGTACCCCTGCGGCTGCGACGTCTCCGTCTCTCGCCGCGCCATCTCGGCGAGCTGGTGGCACAGCGCTTCCCCCTTGAGGGGCCGGCCGCCGCCTGCCGAGACGGCCACCTCCGGCGGGTTGCAGGGCACGTAGAGGTCGCGCATCTCGGGGTCAACCAGCATGGAGTAGTCCAAGGACGAGAAGAAGAAGGCGTCCTCATCCTCTTGGTCGCCGCCGCCGCCGAGGCCGCAACCGAACGCGGCGCCGCCGCCGCCGCCAGGGAGGAGGTCGACGCCCCACGACGCGGCGAGCTCGGACGCCGCGGGGCAGCCCGCGAAGCCCTCCACGGGCACGCGCGCCGCGTCTTCGCACCCGCCGTCGCAGTCCGCGCAGAGGAACGCCGGCTCGCCTCCCCCGGCCGCCACGCGCGCAGCCGCCGGGCGGGCCGCGCACCCGGCGCAGAGCGGCGCGCGCACGTGCTTCCGCGAGAGCGCGTTGGCGGCGTGCACGTGGCGGTCGCACGCCACGCAGAGCCGCGCCGCGTCGGCCCGGCAGTGCAGCGCCGCCGCCGCCTCCCCGCAGTAGTCGCACGGCCAGTGCTGCCTCGCCCCTCCGTTGTCCTTCATGGCCAGCGCCCGGCACGCCACGCCACCCGAGCCGAGCAGAGAACCCCGCGATGCCGGAGGGAGGGAGGAGGGGCGGCGGAGGTGGGTCAAAAGGCGGGAGAGCGAGAGGGTCTGCCGCTTCTTATCGCCGCGCGCTTTAGCTTATGCAATCCGAAGCGGGGCTGCGACTGCGAGGGTATGGGAGAAAGCGAGGGAGAGGAGGAGGCCGATCCGCTGCGCCATGCCGAACACCGAGGGCACGGCATTCTCTTTCCACGTGCCGCGCTATGATTTCGCTGAGGTGGCGGGGCCGCGGGCGTGGGACCAGTTAGGCAGTGAGTTAGCGGTGTCGGAAAATATCTAGCGGAGCTCGCTGAGGTGGCGGGTTGGGGAGGGGGCTGGGAGGCTGACACGGTGGGACATGAGTAGTGGGTCCCAATAAGGTGGAAAGAACTTACGTAGGACTCGTAAACTGCTGAGCAAAATCACGATTTTATTTTCGGGAGAAAATGGCGATTAAAGCAAGCTCGCACATGGAGCTTATGATCTCGAGCTCACGTGCAGCCTTATGAGTAGTAAAAAAAACTCTGAATGTCTTTGATAACAAATACTAGTATTGTTGAATGTTCTATGTAGTGCAAATGTTCGTGAAAAATAGCATTAGGAATTTTTTCCTTCATTAAAATTTGCATGTATGTAGGAGTAGAACATTCAACAATATTTATTGTATTCCCTAAAAAAATATTTGTTGTAAAGAAGTTCAGAATTTTTTTTGGCCTGCAAAAAAAAGTTTAGAATTTCTAAAAAATTACCTTTTTTACGATCAGAAGAGCACATTCGTGCATGCTTTTTTTTAAGACTTGTAAAATGGTAACTTGATGCTGAGGAGCAGTAAAGATAAATCAGAAGAAAATAATATGTTTTCTTTTTATTAAGAAATGGTCTTTTCGAAATAATATCTCATCATATATGTAGAAATATCTAGTTACTAGTAAGACTAAGAGATGACTAATTGTTCATCATATTGTTATTGTTATCTCTAGATTGCATGGCAGGTTTAAGATAAGACCTTATTAAGCACTATATATAAATGCCATAATAGACATGTTAAGCTAATGCGGCTCGTCGTTTTCTTAAAACAATTGTAGCAGATGTGCCTTATTTGCAGCCTCGAAAAATCGTTTTGGAGTGTGCTCCATAATTTGTAGAGGTTGTGAAGGTTGTGCGCAAACAGAGAGTCCCATGACTCAAAATCGATATTTTGCGGATCCATCCATCAGTGTCTATGTTTGTTCTGCACATAAAGAAATTGGACATTGCATTGAAAATTATATTGCGTCGTTGAACATCACATGGAAATCGAAATTGACCTGGACCGACAAATAAAAATAAACTAGAATGACTAATCATAATTAACAGAGCAACTTCAAACATGATTTTATTTCATTGGCTTCCTCCTCTGTTTGGAAGTGTCCTCACGTTAGGACGAGGCTTCGAGTGCTTCCACATGTGCTTTGATGTGGTCGAGGTACCATTAGGCTTCTTGGATGCAGGCGAGGGACACGGTCTTGTAACCATAGTGACTGTGGCTTCTACTTCTTCCAAGATGTCTTCCATCACACGGGAGAGATACCGGCGGGGAGCAGGGAGACGCTTGGCCCCACGCCTAATTCAGTCTCTCGGAACACGGTGGCTTGGACCCACTCATAGTAATTCTTGGAACTTTCCTTCGATGCGCTCCTCTTCGATCTCGTTGAGGAAGGTCCATGAGGAGGGTCTGAGCGCGACATATCACAAGCAAGGTGTACAGTAATATAGTCAGTAGGAAAGGGAAAGATGATTGAATGTGCCGGCGAGTGGAGAGTATCGGTTTATATAGCCACGCTCTGGCATAAAAATTACCTGAAAAGGGCGCACTCTGGCAAGAAACAAGGCAAGGAAGGCGTGTCGATAGGCAGCAACCATTAATGGGTGCTTTTACTGGTGGAAACCGGTACCACGGGAGTCGTACGAACGACTGACATTGGCAGGAGAGCAAGAAAATGGATGAAATTTCACCCTCATGTGGACGGTTTGATATGGAGTGCGCTCCATATCAACGTCCCCATTCTATAAATATGAAGGCTCCCACCCACTATTTGGAGCTTGCTCCAAAAATTATGGAGGCAGAGAGCGATATGGTGAGTCAGGTAGATCCTTTTCTTGGGCCCGAACGCCATACTGGCAGTTATTGTGGTGATGTAGCCATTTTGACAACTCTAGTAGAGCCACTCTTAGGATGCAACTAGGGGAAAGACGCATTTTACGGGCGGCCACACTAATTTTACATCCATTTCAGTTGTGGCAAAAGTAAATAGAGATTTTGAAAAGCTCCAAGGGCAAGAAGGAAGGCATACAAAGTTTAGAAGAAGACAAATGTATAGAGTTTTGACATCTACTACTCCTTCATATGCCCTGCGTCAACATCTCGACCAGTGGAAACCCAACTCAATCATGCATGCTTATAACAGGTCTAGCTGTAGGAAGGCGAGGCAGCGGCGGCTCCCTAAAGATGGAATAAGGTCCTTACCATCTAACCTCCCTCCCGGCAATGCGTCTAGCATCGCCGAAGGGGGTGTGAAGGTGTGTCTCCCGCGGATCTCGTGGTATTCAGTTTGTGTTGGTCTTTAGTAGATCTCCATATATCCAGTCTTCATTCGTTTGTCTATATGTTGCATCCTTTCGATCTACATTTCTCTTCATCGGTGGTAGTTGTTCTGGTGCGCTGATCACGTGGGGCCTTAGCACGACAACCTCCAGACTGTCTGCTACAACAAGTTTGGCCCCACCCGAGGGAGGGAGATGACAACGGTGTGCCTTAGGCTCACTCTAGTGCTTGTAGTCGGCACTAAGAGGTCTACAAACCTAGGTGTAATATATTTATTCCTGGTGTTCCTTTTACTGTCATGACAGATGATGAATTGGTCACAAGTTTTACATGCAAAAAATAGGTCTTGCAAAAAGTATTAGCTTCCCTTCATAATTCTTTCTTGCAAAAGTAAACCTGGTCTATTATAAAGTTCAAGAAGAAATACAAAGCATCCCAAACATAATAAAATTTACATCGAGGCTGATGGACTACCAAACCGCAACCAGAACGAGCCACTGATTTGCCATTGTCGTAGGGAGCTGGCCTAAACTTCTCGATGATTGTTGTAAATCTTTGTGCAGGTGCCCCTAAGGACCAACGTTCAGAAGGTGAAATCGTTGTTGGTGAACCATTAAATCATGTCACCATCTACGCACGACAAAAAACCCTAACCTTATCGCCTCGAGTAGTAGGAGGAAATTTATGTTGGAGCTCTTTCTAATTTGTTCTGACATATGAACTCAAAAAGGCTCATGGCCCAGAAGACCGACTTGAAGACAACACTCTACCATCCGTTCGAACACCGTACATGCGAGGACTAAACCCTAACATATCTACCGTCTAGAGCAGAGGCACCATAATTCCCCTCCCCTCATCGGAGCGGCGGGCCGGTTGCAGGCGAATCCACATAATCGACGATGAAGATCAAGGAGAGAAAGGTAAAATCGTAGAAGCCTTACAAGAGTGGAAACAAAGAATCACATATCTTCTTTATTTTATAGACGTACCGTTGGATCAACTCCATCCTCTAATTTTGACACGACCTCCAGAAATATTTGAGCACTAAGGACAGCTTCAACGGAGGGACGCATTTCGCTTGTTCGGGTCGGCACAAAGAATCACATGCGTCCATTTTCTTGTCCGCTACGGCCCATTTTTGGCCCAAATTTGGGCCAAGTTTGCGTCCACGCGAACACCCGCGGTTCCCTCCTCTTGTCCCCCTAGCCCGTCCGTCTGTGGCACAACGGCCATTGTTGACCCTCCCTCCTCCACACTAGCTCCCCGGTCTCGTCGCCCTCGCCACCGCCAACCATTTCCAGCTAATTCAACACCACCCCAAGCCCTGCGGGCGCATCCACTGAACGCCCCACCATCGCTGCTTGCCACGGCAACCGCCAGCATTGTGGCCCTTTTCCCGCCGCCATCCGAGTACTACCACACACGCCTTCCCCGGGGTCCCCGACATCCCTCAGCACACCCTCTCTTCTTCCACGGATAATGCCGGAGGGCATGTGCTCGGACAAGCTTGCTGCGATGGTCCAAGGACGGCACCGACGTTAGCCTCCCGTGCCGCTCACAAGGTGTTCGATCATTTTCCCGGCCGAGGCTCCTCCATGCCCACATATGGTACGTATTCATCACTCCGAGGGAGCAATGGTCGATAACTCGGATGAGTTTTTTTAACAACATCCTATGTTCATTGTCCGACAATGAGTCGAGGAGGTAGTGATGGGGTGTGCTAATTACTTCAAATGCAAGTTGGATGCCCTTGGAAAGGTTGGCTTCTCCTCTTATCAGAAATGTATTATAGTTGTTCTGATGCTTGCATATGCCCAGTGATCTTGTGGATGAGTATGTACACATGAGTGAGTCCATGTGCCTTGAGGCATTGGGCATGTTCTGCAAAGCTGTGGTTGGAGTATTTGGCCCGGAGTACTTGAGAGGACCAAATGTTGCGGATACAACTCGTTGTTAGCAATCAATGAATTGAGGTGCTTTCCACTGATACTTGGAAGCATGGATTGTATGCGCTGGGAGTGGAAGAACTACCTATTTGCTTGGTAGGGGTAATAATCTTGCATGGTCATACTTGAAGTCGTGGCATCACAAGATCTCTAGATTTGGCACTCTTTTTCTGCATGGCAGGTCAATGACATCAACGTGCTTCAGCGCTCTCTCGTGTTCGCTAGGCTTTCAAAATTTCAATCTCCAAATGTCAACTTTGACGTCAACGGGCACCAATACAATAAGGGATACTACTTAGCTGATGGTACCTATCCTCAGTTGTCTACGGTTGTCAAGACAATCTTCGAGCCCATTGGGGGGTAGAAGGCTAGGTTTTGCCAATAACAAGAGAGTGCTAGGAAGGATCTGGACCGTGCTTTGGTGTGCTCTAGTCATGATGGGCTATTGTTCGGCACCCTGTTATAACATGGAGCCCCTAGAAGATGTGGGAGGTGATGATATGTTGTGTGATCATGCACAACATAAGCGTAGAGGATGAGCTTGATGACAACCTCTTTGACCAAGGGTGGGATTACCAGGGTGAAAATGTTGAGCTTGAGTAGGATCAACAATATATGCATAGTTGACCCAAATTTATCAAGAAATGTGTGATTGGACAATTTACATTCAACTTCAAGATGATTTGGTTGAGCATATGTGGACTCACATAGGAAACCAATGGATGTATTTGCTCTTTTTCTTTCAATATATTTGCTACAGTTTTAAATTCATTTGGTTGTAACCATGCCATGTTTATTTGTTGTGTTGTGGAAAACTATGTGACTATTTGTTTAATCATGTCAATGGTTAATTTTTATTTGTTCATTGGATTTATATGTATAGAATGTCATTTGAGAAAATTTGGCAAAAACAACGGCCGAGGGGACCAAATGGGTGTTTGGGTGCATCGCCTAGCTTGGCGTGAACATGAGCGGACAACGGCCGAACTGGCAACCTAAACAGACAAACCCGCGTCCGTTTGCGTCCCTGCGTTGGAGTGGCCCTAAACTCATCTGCGTGTGTAATGGCTAGCAACATGCGTACACGGAATAATTGTACAGCGGAGAATGATGCTATGATGACAATGGAGCACCTCAAAACCTAGAGGTCCCACAAAGACATCTACTATTTTTGTTGTTGAGAAAATGCCAAAAACTATATATTAAACAACACATATTCTTATATTTTTTTCACAAAAATTAAAAGATACATCCAAACCCTCGGAGCGCTGAAGTCTTCTTGCATCCAATTCCGATGCGCCGAAGTTTGTTGCACCCATGAGCAGCGCGTTTTGAACAAAGCTCGTTGCCGCTTCTAAGTCTCCACAGGAGTTGCTACATGTTAAGTTGTGCTGGTCATTTGTGATGACTCAGCGGTCAGCGCCAAGGTCCTGACACAGAACTAGTGATAATTTAAGTGATCGATACATTAGAAAACAGGAAAAAAAATCTCAGAAAGATAAGATATGCCCTGGGAAAAAGGAACACATACTGTGTATATGCGCTACCACATGATCCCGTACGAATGCAAGCGATGATCAACAGGAAGCTTAACTTTCCACGTAAATCGCGATGCTTGAAGCACCACCCTGCCTAAGTTACCTACGAGTTGACTTCATCAATGGAGAAACAATGAAACCGGGCGATAGTGCATTATGCCGACAAGCAGCCTTATGGGGCGTGATGTTGCCCACATATCACTGTCGACGACGCTGTCTACATCCTATCGGACGATTCATTGCACCTCCTAACTTCCGTGGCGTGTTATATTCTCAAAGAAAACGTGTATTACTCGATTCATGCTTTGTTAGACCCCTCATATTTAGTGTCGAATTTTGACCGTAAAATTACTAATAAAATATATATTATATGGTGGGAATCCTTTCTCAAATACAAATAAAATGATATTTTTTAGATATAAAAATTATATGTTATTAATTATATAGATGGTCAATATTTTTATTTCTTAGAAAATAGATTATCAAAATTTGATCTAAAATATGAGAGGAGCGAATAAACCCAGACGAAGCTAGTACGAATGACATGATTAAATTTGTATCCCACTTCGTAGCTTTTAGGTAAGTCTAGATGCATATTCAGTTCAAAAAAGGTATACATGCATATTAGGGTTCATTTGATTCAGATGATTTTGAAAATATGGGTATAGAAAAAGTATAGGATTGAAGTGACATACTCACTTGAATTCTATGGGATTAGCAAGAAGTGTTTGTTGCCATAGAAAAAGAAAAAAAATGTAAAAAGCGGTTGGAGTGGATGTTAGATTTCTTATGAAATATAATAAAGTCCCATAAGAAAATTTCTATGGGACCAATTCCTATTAACCAAAAGGATCAATGTAAGAAAAATTCTTAAGGATTTAAATGCTCCAAAAACTTTATAGAATTCCTTTGAATCAAAGGAGCTCTTAGTCTTCTGACTTTGCTATTTCTAAGCTTAGTCGTGTGAGGAATAGGCTAACGCGCAGAAATCAATTCTGCCGGTACATATGGAGAACGCTTTTTGAGTAGATTGATCACGTGCTGGTTTGTTTCTCGCTCTAGTCTGGTGGGGTTGGAGGTTGGACGCTTTCATTGTCGACACTTGCACCAATCAGTATGGCGCCGGATCTCTTGTTATTGCACAAGATATGCCATAGACACCAGTGGCAATGGTCCTCTCGCTCTCGCTCACGAGATATGCATAGGCTGGAATGGTCCCTTCTCTCTCTCAGAAAAAAATATATGAAATGTGACATGTCATACGTCCAGTTTGGAGCTTTAATTCTAATCAAACAAGGTAAGACATGTAAACGTTTTTCCTCGACATGAAAGAGGACGACATCTGTATATGTTTGACGTGCAACAATACGTGCTAACTACTGTGTGCGTTGTGGAGCATGACGGTCTTTAGAGATTAATCACCCACGCCTCGCAAAAGAAAAGAGAACAGTCACCCATGGCAACTTCCGGGAGTCAACGAGGTTTTTTCTTTCACACAATACAGATGCAAGCGCTCATATACACGCGCATACATTCATCCTTATGAATGCACACACGCACACCTTACCCCTATGAGCACGTCCGAAAAACAGAGCCGATATATCATCTTGAAATTTATGAAGTCATCATAGACACCTCGTCGTCGACGGAAACGTCTCATCTCACTAAATGCGCATCGCCGAAAATACTGAAATAATTCTAGAAATAAATAGAAGCATCAGGACTTGAACCCTAGTGGGTTGGGATACCACGATCCTTCTAACCATTCAATCATAGATTGGTTCGCGGGAGTCAACGAGGTTGAAGTCAAACGAACAGCCCAAAGACCAACACGTACACCTAAATCTGCAGTGCAGCACCCTGACAGCTTTCCAAAAATGCCGCATGACCAACACGTACACCTAAATCTGCAGTGCAGCACCCTGACAGCTTTCCAAAAATGCCGCATGACCAACACGTACACCTAAATCTGCAGTGCAGCACCCTGACAGCTTTCCAAAAATGCCGCATGGGTCTACCTCTCGGCTCTCGGCACGAGTAGCAGCGCATAGGATCCAGACAAAATACCGACCGTGCATGCGCCATGCATGGGGCCGCGCTGAGCTGGCGCAGGTAGCCTCTCGAAGCGTCTCGGCTCTTCCGTACGGCCCCTGTTAATCTAATGGTACTCCGGTGCTAGAACAAAACTAGCTTTGCCGCTTTAGACAGACAGCCAGACTTTGATTATACAGTACTGCAACCACATCTCCGGATTGACATGTTCGCCACTAAACAATTGCACGTGCCCACTAACTGCTACTCATACCTAGGGTTCACATGCAGGTCGCCTACTAGTTCGTCTCGTATCGCACATGGCTTTTAAGCGGAAGTTAAACATCCGATTGCTCCGCTCAGGTAGCCGTCGAGCGGTGCCTACGGTCTACCAAATGCGCATGTAGCCCACTTTTGTTTATTTCGACGTGCAACCAGGACTCGGCGCTTCACAATCCGAGACTAAGTTGTGAAATTTCTGAATGACCTCGTATTAAATCATGAATGTAGGATGCCTATAAGCGCGTGTAATCCATGTATAATAGTGCTCTGTTAGAAATGTCATCCAGGATAACTAATGGACGTGTTATCTTTTCTTAGCTAAGATGATCTTTTAAAGCACGTACAATCCAAGATTTTAGGGCATTAGTAGGTTCCCCATTTCTTTAATCATTCATCATATTCCTCACCTTTAATTCCTCATACTGTGAGAGATTAAACTTTTGTCCATCTAGTCGATCCCTCAAACGAACTCGACCTCACATGAAAGCTCTCTTCATCATGTTTTCCATTTTCCTTCTTTTTCATTCTATGCGGCCAACGAACGACTTCTCACCACTATATGATGTTCAGGAGCTAGTTAGGACCTAGGATAAACAATCCGTAGAAATAATTTGACACCACTATATGATGTTCAGGAGCTAGTTAGGACCTAGGATAAACAATCCGTAGAAATAATTTGACAGTGTTCACCGAACATGATGTACACATGTGGAAAAGGTGTCGAGAAAGTAGATGAAATTAGCCTCCATGGTCCATGGTTTGGATAATTTACGTAGTAGTGGATTTTAACCCTACTTAAGGTGCCAACCCTTATCCTGCGTGGAGTACCACATCACCAGTCAAAGCCAATCAAAGAAAGAAGACCACATAAAAAAACAAGTCAAGAAAGAAGACAAGGAAGCAAAGAGGCCCTCCTAGTGCAGGGATTTTCCCTCTAATGGGCAACATCCCACCTCCTAGCATAATAAGGAGCACATGAGCTAAAGGACGAAAAATTAACTAGTTTTATCCTCCCACCTTCTTAATTCAAGGGTGGCCTTGGTCATTTGTCAAGGACCCCTAAGCTATATAAAGCCCCCATGGGCTGACGGGCATATTGTTGGGGAACGTAGCAATAATTCAAAATTTTCCTACGTGTCACCAAGATCAATCTAGGAGATGCTAGCAACGAGAGAGAGGGAGTGCATCTTCATACCCTTGAAGATCGCTAAGCGGAAGCGTTACAAGAACGCGGTTGATGGAGTCGTACTCGCAGCGATTCAAATCACGGAAGATCCGATCTAGCGCCGAACGGACGACGCCTCCGCGTTCAACACACGTACAGCCCGGGGACGTCTCCTCCTTCTTGATCCAGCAAGGGGAGAGGAGAAGTTGAGAGAGAACTCCAGCAGCACGACGGTGTGGTGGCAATGGAGCTCGTGGTTCTCCGGCAGAGCTTCGCTAAGCACTACGGAGGAAGAGGAGGAGTTGGAGGAGGAGAGGGTTGGGCCAGACAAGGGGTGCGGCTGCCCTCCCACCCCTCCACTATATATAGGGGCAAGGGAGAGGGGGGGCCGGCCCCTTTAGATCCCATCAGGTGGGAGGGGCGGTGGCCAGGGAGGGTGGCTTGCCCCCCAAGTCAAGGGGGGCGCCCCCTCCAGGGTTTCCCCCAACCCTAGGCGCATGGGCCCTAGGGGGAGGTTGGTGCCCAGCCCACTTAGGGGCTGGTTCCCTTCCACCTACAGCCCATAAGGCCCTCCGGGGCAGGTGGACCCTCCCGGTGGACCCCCGGAACCCCTTCGGTGGCCTCGGTACAATACCGGCATACCCCCGAACACTTCCGGTGACCGTATGATGACTTCCCATATATAAATCTTTACCTCCGGACCATTCCGGAACTCCTCGTGATGTCCGGGATCTCATCCGGGACTCCGAACAACCTTCGGTAACCACATACTATTTCCCATAACAACTCTAGCGTCACCGAACCTTAAGTGTGTAGACCCTACGGGTTCGGGAACCATGCAGACATGACCGAGACACCTCTCCGGCCAATAACCAATAGCGGGATCTGGATACCCATATTGGCTCCCACATGTTCCACGATGATCTCATCGGATGAACCACGATGTCGGGGATTCAATCAATCCCGTATACAATTCCCTTTGTCTATCGGCATGTTGCTTGCCCGAGATTCGATCGTCGGTATCCCAATACCTCGTTCAATCTTGTTACTGGCAAGTCTCTTTACTCGTTCCGTAACGCATGATCCCGTGGCTAACTCCTTAGTCACATTGAGCTCATTATGATGATGCATTACCGAGTGGGCCCAGAGATACCTCTCCGTCATACGGAGTGACAAATCCAGTCTCGATTCGTGCCAACCCAACAGACACTTTCGGAGATACCTGTAGTGCATCTTTATAGCCACCCAGTTACGTTGTGACGTTTGGTACACCCAAAGCATTCCTACGGTATCCGGGAGTTGCACAATCTCATGGTCTAAGGAAATGATACGTGACATTAGAAAACCTCTTAGCAAACGAACTACACGATCTTGTGCTATGCTTAGGATTGGGTCTTGTCCATCACATCATTCTCCTAATGATGTGATCCCGTTATCAATGACATCCAATGTCCATGGTCAGGAAACCATAACCATCTATTGATCAACGAGCTAGTCAACTAGAGGTTTACTAGGGACATGTTGTGGTCTATGTATTCACACATGTATTACGGTTTCCAGTTAATACAATTATAGCATGAAAAATAGACAATTATCATGAACAAGGAAATACAATAATAACCATTTTATTATTGCCTCTAGGGCATATTTCCAACAGTCTCCCACTTGCACTAGAGTCAATAATCTAGTTCACATCACCATGTGATTGCAATGAATCCAACACCCATGGGGTTTGTTCATATCTCGCTTGTGAGAGAGGGTACTAGTCAACGGGTCTGAACCTTCCAGGTCCGTGTGTGCTTTACAAATCTCTATGTCATCTTGTAGATGCAGCTACCACGCGCTACTTGGAGCTATTCCAAACAACTGCTCTACTATACGAATCCGGTTTACTACTCAGAGTCATCCGGATTAGTGTCAAAGTTTGCATCGACGTAACCCTTTACGACGAACTCTTTTACCACCTCCATAATCAAGAAGATTCCTTAGTCCACTAGATACTAAGGATAAGTTCGACCGCTGTCATGTGATCCATTCCCGGATCACTATTGTACCCCTTGACTAACTCATGGCAAGGAACACTACAGGTGCGGTACACAGCATAGCATACTGTAGAGCCTACGTCTAAAGCATAGGGGACGACCTTCGTCCTTTCTCTCTCTTCTGCCGTGGTCAGGTCTTGAGTCTTACTCAATACTCACACCTTGTAACACAGCCAAGAACTCCTTCTTTGCTGATCTATTTTGAACTCCTTCAAAATCCTGTCACGGTATGTATTCATTTGAAAGTACTATTAAGCGTTTTTGATCTATCCATATAGATCTTGATGCTCAATGTTCAAGTAGCTTAATCTAGGTTTTCCATTGAAAAACACTTTTCAAATAACCCTGGATGCTTTCCAGAAATTCTACATCATTTCTGATCAACAATATGTTAACAACATATACTCATCAAAAATTCTATAGTGCTCCCACTCACTTCTTTGGAAATACAAGTTTCTCATAAACTTTGTAAAAACCCAAAATCTTTGATCATCTCATCAAAGCGTACATTCCAACTCCGAGATGCTTACTCCAGTCCTTAGAAGGATTGCTGGAGCTTTGCATACTTGTTAGCATCTTTCAGGATTGGCAAAACCTTCTGGTTGTATCACATACAACCTTTCCTCAAGAAAATCGTCGAGAAAACAATGTTTTTTGACATCCTATCTGCAAGATTTCATAAATAATGCAGTAACTGCTAATATAATTCCAACAGACTCTTAGCATCGTTACGAGTGAGAAAATCTCATCGTAGTCAACTCCTTGAACTTGTCGGAAAACATCTTAACGACAAGTCGAGCTTTCTTAATGGTGACACTTACCATCATTGTCCGTCTTCCTTTTAAAATCCATCTGCACCCAACAGCCTTACGACCATCAAGTAGTTCTTCCAAAGTCTATACTTTGTTTTTATACATGGATCCTCTCTCGGATTTTATGGCCTCGAGCCATTCGTCGGAATCTGGGCCCACCATCGCTTCTCCATAGCTCGTAGGTTCATTGTTGTCTAGCAACATGACTTTCAGGACAGGATTACGTACCACTCTGAAGTAGTACGCATCCTTGTCGACCTACGAGGTTTGGTAGTGACTTGATCCGAAGTTTCATGATCACTATCATAAGCTTCCACTTCAATTGGTGTAGGTGCCACAGGAACAACTTCCTGTGCCCTGCTACACACTAGTTGAAGTGACGGTTCAATAACCTCATCAAGTCTCCACCATCCTCCCACTCAATTCTTTCGGGAGAAACTTTTCCTCGAGAAAGGACCCGTTTCTAGAAACAATCACTTTTGCTTCCAGATCTGAAATAAGAGGTATACCCAACTGTTTTGGGTATTCTATGAAGATGCATTTATCCGCTTTGGGTTTGAGCTTATCAGCCTGAAACTTTTTTCACATAAGCGTCGCAGCCCCAAATTTTTAAGAAACGACAGCTTAGGTTTCTCTAAACCATAGTTCATACGGTGTCATCTCAACGGAACTGCGTGGTGCCCTATTTAAAGTGAATGTGGTTGTCTCTAATGCCTAACCCATAAACGATAGTGGTAATTCGATAAGAGACATCATGGTATGCACCATATCCAATAGGGTGTAGTTATGATGTTCGGACACACCATCACACTATGGTGTTCCAGGCGGTATTAGTTGTGAAACAATTTCCACAATGTCTTAATTGTGTGCCAAACGCGTAACTCAGATATTCATCTCTATGATCATATCATAGACATTTTATCCTCTTGTCACGACGATCTTCAACTTCACTCTGAAATTACTTGAACCTTTCAATAATTCAGACTTGTGTTTCATCAAGTAAATATACTCAGCATCTACTCAAATCATTTGTGAAGTAAGAACATAACGATATCCACAGCGTGCCTCAGCACTCATTGGACTGCACACATCAAAATGTATTACATCCAACAAGTTGCTTTCTTGTTCCCTCTTACTGAAAACGAGGCCTTTCAGTCATCTTGCCCATGTGGTATGATTTGCATGTCTCAAGTGATTCAAAATCAAGTGAGTCCAAACGATCCATCTGTATGGAGTTTCTTCATGCATATATACCAATAGACATGGTTCGCATGTCTCAATCTTTTCAAAAACGAGTGAGTCCAAAGATCCATCAACATGGAGCTTCTTCATGCGTTTTATACCAATATGACTTAAATGGCAGTGCCACAAGTATGTGGTACTATCATTACTATTTTATATCTTTTGGCATGAACATGTGTATCACTACGATCGAGATTCAATAAACCGTTCATTTTAGGTGCAAGACCATTGAAGGTATTATTCAAATAAACAGAGTAGCCATTATTCTCCTTAAATGAATATCCGTATTGCGATAAACATAATCCAATCATGTCTATGCTCAACGCAAACACCAAATAACAACAATTATTTAGGTTTAATACCAATCCCGATGGTAGAGGGAGCATACGATGTTTGATTACATCAACCTTGGAAACACTTCCAACACATATCGTCATCTCACCTTTAGCTACTCTCCGTTTATTCCGTAGCCTTTTATTTCGAGTTACCAACACTTAGCAACCGAACCGGTATCTAATACCCTGGTGCTACTAGGAGTACTAGTAAAGTACACATTAATATACTTCTGTCGACCTTGCCTGCCTTCTCATCTACCAAGTATCTAGGGTAGTTCTGCTTCAGTGACCGTTCCCCTCATTACAGAAGCACTTAGTCTCGGGTTTGGGTTCAACCTTGGGTTTCTTCGCTGGAGCAGCAACTGATTTGCCGTTTCATGAAGTATCCCTTCTTGCCCTTGCCCTTCTTGAAACTAGTGGTTTTACTAACCATCAACAATTGATGCTCCTACTTGATTTCTACTTTCGCGGTGTCAAACATCGTGAATAGCTCAAGGATCATCATATCTATCCCTGATATGTTATAGTTCATCACGAAGCTCTAGTAGCTTGGTGGCAGCGACTTTGGAGAACCATCACTATCTCATCTGGAAGACAACTCCCACTCGATTCAAGCGATTGTAGTACTCAGACAATCTGAGCACATGCTCAACGATTGAGCTTTTCTCCCTTAGTTTGCAGGCTTAAGAAACTTGTCAGAGGTCTCATACCTCTTGACGTGGGCACGAGCCTAAAATCCCAATTTCAGCTCTTGGAACATCTCATATGTTCCGCGACGTTTCAAAACCGTCTTTGGTGCCACAATTTTAAACCGTTAGCATCACACACTGAAATATCACGTAGTCATCAAAACGTGTATGTCAGATATTCGCAACATCCACAAATGACGCTCGAGGTTCAGCACACCGAGCGGTGCATTAAGGACATAAGCCTTCTGTGCAGCAATGAGGACAATCCTCAGTTTACGGACCCAGTCCGCATAATTGCTACTATCAACTTTCAACTAAATTTTCTCTAGGAACATATCTTAGTAAAACTAAAGCGTAAGCTACGACATAATTTGCAAAGACCTTTTGACTATGTTCATGATAATTAAGTTCATCTAATCAAATTATTTAATGAACTCCCACTCAGATAGACATCCCTCTAGTCATCTAAGTGATACATGATCCGAGTCAACTAGGCCGTGTCCGATCATCACGTGAGACAGACTAGTCATCATCGGTGAACATCTCCATGTTGATCGTATCTACTATACGACTCATGTTCGACCTTTCGGTCTCTTGTGTTCCGAGGCCATGTCTGTACATGCTAGGCTCGTCAAGCCAACCTAAGTGTTTCGCATGTGTAAATCTGGCTTACACCCGTTGTATGCGAACGTTAGAATCTATCACACCCGATCATCACGTGGTGCTTCGAAACAACGAACCTTCGCAACGGTGCACAGTTAGGGGGAACAGTGAGGGATCTTCTTATTTATGCTACCGTCGTTCTAAGCAAATAAGATGTAAACATGACAAACATCACATGCAAATCATAAAGTGACATGATATGGCCAATATCATCTTGCGCCTTTTGATCTCCATCTTCGAGGCGCGGCATGATCACCTTCGTCACCGGCATGACACCATGATCTCCATCATCGTGTCTTCATGAAGTTGTCTCGCCAACTATTACTTCTACTACTATGGCTAATGGTTAGCAATAAAGTAAAGTAATTACATGGCGTTTTTCATTGACACGCAGGTCATACAATAAATTAAGACAACTCCTATGGCTCCTGCCGGTTGTCATAATCATCGACATGCAAGTCGTGATTCCTATTACAAGAACATGATCAATCTCATACATCACATATATATAATTCATCACATCCTTTTGGCCATATCACATCACATAGCATACCCTGCAAAAACAAGTTAGACGTCCTCTAATTGTTGTTGCATGTTTTACGTGGCTGCTATGGGTTTCTAGCAAGAACGTTTCTTACCTACGCAAAAGCCACAACGGTGATATGCCAATTGCTATTTACCCTTCATAAGGACCCTTTTCATCGAATCTGATCCAACTAAAGTGGGAGAGACAGACACCCGCTAGCCACCTTATGCATCAATTGCATGTCAGTCGGTGGAACCTGTCTCACGTAAGAGTACGTGTAAGGTCGGTCCGGGCCGCTTCATCCCACAATGCCGCCGAATCAAGATAAGACTAGTAACGGCAAGCAAATTGAACAAATCATCGCCCACAACTACTTTGTGTTCTACTCGTGCATAGAATCTACGCATAGACCTAGCTCATGATGCCACTGTTGGGGAACGTAGCAATAATTCAAAATTTTCCTACGTGTCACCAAGATCATCTAGGAAATGCTAGCAACGAGAGAGAGGGAGTGCATCTTCATACCCTTGAAGATCGCTAAGCGGAAGCGTTACAAGAACGCGGTTGATGGAGTCGTACTCGCAGCGATTCAAATCGCGGAAGATCCGATCTAGCGCCGAACGGACGGCGCCTCCGCGTTCAACACACGTACAGCCCGGGGGCGTCTCCTCCTTCTTGATCCAGCAAGGGGAGAGGAGAAGTTGAGGGAGAACTCCAGCAGCACGACGGTGTGGTGGCAATGGAGCTCGTGGTTCTCCGGCAGAGCTTCGCTAAGCACTACGGAGGAAGAGGAGGAGTTGGAGGAGGAGAGGGCTGCGCCAGACAAGGGGTGCGGCTGCCCTCCCACCCCTCCACTATATATAGGGGCAAGGGAGAGAGGGGGGGGCCCTTTAGATCCCATCAGGTGGGAGGGGCGGCGGCCAGGGAGGGTGGCTTGCCCCCCAAGTCAAGGGGGGAGCCCCCTCCAGGGTTTCCCCCAACCCTAGGCGCATGGGCCCTAGGGGAGGTTGGTGCCCAGCCCACTTAGGGGCTGGTTCCCTTCCACCTACAGCCCATAAGGCCCTCCGGGGCAGGTGGACCCTCCCAGTGGACCCCCGGAACCCCTTCGGTGGCCCCGGTACAATACCGGCATACCCCCGAACACTTCCGGTGACCGTATGATGACTTCCCATATATAAATCTTTACCTCCGGACCATTCCGGAACTCCTCGTGACGTCCGGGATCTCATCCGGGACTCCAAACAACCTTCGGTAACCAACACTATTTCCCATAACAACTCTAGCGTCACCGAACCTTAAGTGTGTAGACCCTACGGGTTCGGGAACCATGCAGACATGACCGAGACACCTCTCCGGCCAATAACCAATAGCGGGATCTAGATACCCATATTGGCTCCCACATGTTCCACGATGATCTCATCGGATGAACCACGATGTCGGGGATTCAATCAATCCCGTATACAATTCCCTTTGTCTATCGGCATGTTGCTTGCCCAAGATTCGATCGTCGGTATCCCAATACCTCGTTCAATCTTGTTACCGGCAAGTCTCTTTAGTCGTTCCGTAACGCATGATCCCGTGGCTAACTCCTTAGTCACATTGAGCTCATTATGATGATGCATTACCGAGTGGGCCCAGAGATACCTCTCCGTCATACGGAGTGACAAATCCCAGTCTCGATTCGTGCCAACCCAACAGACACTTTCGGAGATACTTGTAGTGCATCTTTATAGCCACCCAGTTACGTTGTGACGTTTGGTACACCCATAGCATTCCTACGGTATCCGGGAGTTGCACAATCTCATGGTGTAAGGAAATGATACTTGACATTAGAAAAGCTCTTAGCAAACGAACTACACGATCTTGTGCTATGCTTAGGATTGGGTCTTGTCCATCACATCATTCTCCTAATGATGTGATCCCGTTATCAATGACATCCAATGTCCATGGTCAGGAAACCATAACCATCTATTGATCAACGAGCTAGTCAACTAGAGGTTTACTAGGGACATGTTGTGGTCTATGTATTCACACATGTATTACGGTTTCCAGTTAATACAATTATAGCATGAACAATAGACAATTATCATGAACAAGGAAATACAATAATAACCATTTTATTATTGCCTCTAGGGCATATTTCCAACAGTCTCCCACTTGCACTAGAGTCAATAATCTAGTTCACATCACCATGTGATTGCAATGAATCCAACACCCATGGGGTTTGTTCATATCTCGCTTGTGAGAGAGGTTACTAGTCAACGGGTCTGAACCTTCCAGATCCGTGTGTGCTTTACAAATCTCTATGTCATCTTGTAGATGCAGCTACCACGCGCTACTTGGAGCTATTCCAAACAACTGCTCTACTATACGAATCCGGTTTACTACTCAGAGTCATTCGGTTTACTACTCAGAGTCATCCAAGCCCCTCCGGGAGGGCAAATGAATGCCGAGAGTTCGGAGTCCAAGGGAGGCTCGGACTAGTCGGGAGTCGTGGGACGCTGGAAACGGCCGCACTCTAAGTTCCCCGTGCGCAGGCACCCTTCTCAATGACCCTCCCATAGGACCTAGGTCGCGCTCCTACGAAGCAATTGAACCTATTTAGAAAACATTGTCGTGCAAGTTTGTCCAGTGTGCAATGACCTTCGATATAAGGCCGTCATACCCTCCCCCTCCCCCCCCCCCCGCGCGCGCACTAATTTGGGACCACAACTACTATGGGTACCTTCCAGTCAAAAGTTAGTTCTTGGACGTCAATATACTCTTTCGTCAGAATGGGTTATTATCATCTTCCTTCTCCTAGTGACACGATGGAATGGTGCAAAACGCAATGAATCATCAAAATCGGCGATGGCGGTCGTCTGCCATGTTTCTTTGTTCAAAAGAAATGTATCTGATGTTTCTCCTGTGTAGGTGCTCATCCGGTCATGATCCCACTCTTCGCATGGTCGGGGATGTCCGGGAGAAGTGCCCCTGAGGCAGGAGACAACAGGGAAGACATAAAAATGAAAAAGGATAGTTCGCTTGAATGTCGCTGCAAACGGTGGGGGAAGGAGGTGGGGCTGAGGGGTGGCGCCAACGGGCGACGGGGTGGGCAGAAGGGTGACCAATGAGAGGTAGGTGGCGACGATAGTGGCCATGGGCGACGATAGTGGCCATGGGCGACAATGTTCATTCCTTAGTTTTACTGTGAAGTGCCTCTTCTAGGGAAAATATGGGCTAGTGAGGTGAAAAAACGGGTGAGGGAAGGGGGCAAGCTAAATATGTTGCATGAAAGGAAATGGGGCATGGGCTACGGTGAGTCGGGAGACTTATTTCAGTGGTTGCCTATATTGAAGGCTGGAATAGGAAGATAATCTGTCTCCCGACTTGCCACCTCTCCAAGGAGTCAAGGCCACTCTACATCCACCAACTAGTACCGAGATCGCGAGATTCTCCTCCCCCACATGCCACCATGGGATATTATGCATCCCACGCCGCAACATGCTTCTCTTCTTCACATGGTGCCCCAACATAAACACTGATGCACCTCACCCCTGCTGAAGTCAATAGACACGTGAAGATGATGTCAACGGAGAGAGGTTACGAGAGAGTTCGAGAGAGGGGAGGCTTCGGGTGTGGTTTCAAGGGAGGGCGTCGGGTGGTCACATGAGGGGCATAGAAAGGCTTGGAGGTGATGCGAGAAGGAGAGAGGAGATAAATAGATGATGTAGACACTTGTGTAGAGACGTCCTATACAAACGGTTTTTACCCCCTTTCCGCGACGGAGTTTTAAACCGCCGCCTTGCCTATGTGCGTGATAAGGGGGTGCTTCCCACACGACCCAGAAATGATTGGTGATAGGTCCTCTAGTCACACACGCGGGGCAAAAAGAGCTCATGTGCAGTCGGGCGAGCGATCACTGACAATTATACAGGCCTAATCATTTCCGTTCATATATACATCCCACACAATGAATCCCAGACAAATGTTTTTGTTCGTTTGTACATCACACACAATTTTTATGTGGAAATGATATGTCTCCAACGTATCTATAATTTTTAATTGTTCCATGCTATTATATATTCTGTTTTGGATGTTTAATGGGCTTATTTATACACCTTTGTATTATTTTTGGGACTAACCTATTAACCGGAGGCCCAGCCCAAATTGCTGTTTTTTTTGCCTATTTCAATGTTTCGCAGAAAAAGAATATCAAACGGAGTCCAAACGGAATGAAACCTTCGGGAACGTGATTTTTGGAACAAACGTGATCCAGAGGACTTGGAGTGGACGTCAAGCAACAGACAAGGAAGCCACGAGGTAGGGGGCGCGCCCTCCACCCTCGTGGCTCCACCGACCTACTTCTTCCTCCTATATATACCTACGTACCCCCAAACCATCATAAGCGCCCACGAAAACCTAATTCCACCGCCGCAACCTTCTGTACCCGTGAGATCCCATCTTGGGGCCTTTTCCGGCGTCCTGCCGGAGGGGGCATTGATCACGGAGGGCTTCTACATCAACACCATAGCCTCTCCAATGATGTGTGAGTAGTTTACCTCAGACCTTCGGGTCCATAGTTATTAGCTAGATGGCTTCTTCTCTCTCTTTGGATCTCAATACAAACTTCTCCTCGATTCTCTTGGAGATCTATTTGATGTAACTCTTCTTTTGCGGTGTGTTTGTCGAGATCCGATGAATTGTGGGTTTATGATCAAGATTATCTATGAACAATATTTGAATCTTCTCTGAATTCTTTTATGTATGATTGGTTATCTTTGCAAGTATCTTCGAATTATCAGTTTGGTTTGGCCTACTAGATTGATCTTTCTTGCAATGGGAGAAGTGCTTAGCTTTGGGTTCAATCTTGCGGTGTCCTTTCCCAGTGACAGCAGGGGCAGCAAGGCACGTATTGTATTGTTGCCATCGAGGATAAAAAGATGGGGTTGATATCATATTGCATGAGTTTATCCCTTTACATCATGTCATCTTACTTAAAGCGTTACTCTATTCTTATGAACTTAATACTCTAGATGCATGCTGGATAGCGGTCGATGTGTGGAGTAATAGTAGTAGATGCATAATCGTTTCGGTCTACTTGTCACGGACGTGATGCCTATATACATGATCATACCTAGATATTCTCATAACTATGCTCAATTCTATCAATTGCTCGACAGTAATTTGTTTACCCACTGTAATACTTATGCTATCTTGAGAGAAGCCACTAGTGAAACCTATGGCCCCCGGGTCTATTTTCCATCATATTAATCTCCTGTTAACAAGCTATTTCTAGCGCCGTTTATTTTGCTTTCTTTACTTTTAGTCTTTATCATAAAAATACCAAAAATATTATCTTATCATCTCTATCAGATCTCACTCTCGTAAGTGACCGTGAAGGGATTGACAACCCCTTTATCGCGTTGGTTGCGAGGTTCTTATTTGTTTGTGTAGGTGCGTGGGACTCGAGCGTAGTCTCCTACTGGATTGATACCTTGGTTCTCAAAAACTGAGGGAAATACTTATGCTACTTTACTGCATCACCCTTTCCTCTTCAAGGGAAAACCAACGCAGTGCTCAAGAGGTAGCAAGAAGGATTTCTGGCGCTGTTGCCGGGGAGTCTACGCACAAGTCAAGACATACCAAGTACCCATCACAAACTCTTATCCCCCGCATTACATTATTCGCCATTTGCCTCTAGTTTTCCTCTCCCCCACTTCACCCTTGCCGTTTTATTCGCCCTCTCTTTCCGTTCGCCTCTTTCTCGCTCGCTTCTTGTTTGCTCATGTGTTGGATTGCTTGCTTGTCATGATGGCTCAAGATAATACTAAATTGTGTGACTTTGCCAATACCAACAACAATGATTTTCTTAGCACTCCGATTGCTCCTCTTACCGATGCTGAATCTTGTGAAATTAATGCTGCTTTGCTAAATCTTGTCATGAAAGATCAATTCGCCGGCCTTCCTAGTGAAGATGCCACTACCCATCTAAATAGCTTTGTTGATTTGTGTGATATGCAAAAGAAGAAAGATGTGGACAATGATATTGTTAAGTTGAAACTATTTCCGTTTTCGCTTAGAGATCGCGCTAAAACTTGGTTTTCGTCTTTGCCTAAAAATAGTATTGATTCTTGGAATAAGTGCAAAGATGCTTTTATCTCTAAGTATTTTCCTCCCGCTAAGATCATCTCTCTTAGAAACAACATTATGAATTTTAAGCAACTTGATCATGAACATGTTGCACAAGCTTGGGAGAGGATGAAATTAATGATACGTAATTGCCCTACTCATGGTTTGAATTTGTGGATGATTATACAAATTTTTTATGCCGGATTGAATTTTGCTTCTAGAAATCTTTTAGATTCGGCCGCGGGATGGAAATCACTTTAGGAGAATCTACTAAACTCCTAGATAATATTATGGTTAATTATTCTCAATGGCACACTGAAAGATCTACTAGGAAAAAGGTGCATGCGATAGAAGAAATTATTTTTTTGAGTGGAAAGATGGATGAACTTATGAAACTATTTGCTAATAAGAGTGTTTCTTCTAATCCTAATGATATGCCCTTGTCTACCTTGATTGAGAATAATGATGAATCTATGGATGTGAATTTTGTTGATAGGAATAATTTTGGTAACAACGCGTATAGAGGAAACTTTAATCCTAGGCTGTTCCCATAGTAACTCTAATAATTATGGTAATTCTTGCAACAACTCTTATGGAAATTTTAATAAGATGCCCTCTGAATTTGAGACTAGTGTTAAAGAATTTATGACTTCTCAATTTCAATGCTTTGCTTGAAGAAAAATTGCTTAAAGTTGACGAATTGGCTAGGAACGTGGATAGAATTTCTCTTGATGTTGATTCTTTGAAACTTAGATCTATTCCACCTAAGCATGATATCATTGAGTCTCTCAAAGCTATGAGAATTTTCATTGATGAGTGCAAAGAAAGAACCGCTAGGATGCGTGCTAAGAAAGATTGCTTTGTAAAAGCGTGTTCTTCTAATTTTTACGAGAATAAAGATGAAGATCTAAAAGTTATTGATGTGTCCCCTATTAAATCTTTGTTTTGCAATATGAATCTTGATAATGATGGGACTGGAGATGAGTCAACTTTAGTTAGAAGGCATCCCAAAAATTCGGAGTTTTTAGATCTTGATGCAAAAATTGGTAAAAGTGGAATTGAAGAGGTCAAAACTTTGGATATCAATGAACCCACTATTTTGGATTTCAAGGAATTTAATTATGATGATTGCTCTTTGATAGATTGTATTTCCTTGTTGCAATCCGTGCTAAATTCTCCCCATGCTTATAGTCAAAATAAAGCTTTTACTAAACATATCATTGATGCTTTAATGCATTCTTATGAAGAAAAACTTGAGTTGGAAGTTTCTATCCCTAGAAAACTTTATGACGAGTGGGAACCTACTATTAAAATTAAAATTAAAGATAATGAATGCTATGCTTTGTGTGATTTGGGTACTAGTGTTTCCAGGATTCCAAAAACTTTATGTGATTTGTTAGGTTTCCGTTATTTTGATGATTGCTCTTTAAACTTACACCTTGCGGATTCTACCATTAAGAAACCTATGGGAAGAATTAATGATGTTCTTATTGTTGCAAATAGGAACTATGTGCCCGTAGAATTTATTGTTCTTGATATAGATTGCAATCCTTCATGTCCTATTATTCTTGGTAGACCTTTCCTTAGAACGATTGGTGCAATTATTGATATGAAGGAAGGGAATATTAGATTCCAATTTCCGTTAAGGAAAGGCATGGAACACTTCCCTAGAAAGAAGATTAAATTACCTTATGAATCTATTATGAGAGCCACTTATGGATTGCCTACCAAAGATGGCAATACCTAGAGCTATCCTTGCTTTTATGCCTAGCTAGGGGCGTTAAACGATAGCGCTTGTTGGGAGGCAACCCATTTTTTTTATTTTTTTTGTTTTTTGGTTCTATTTAGAAATAAATCTTTGATCTAGCCTCTGGTTAGATTTTTTTATGTTTTAATTAGTGTTTGTACCAAGTTAAACCTATAGGATCTTCTTGGATGATAGTTATTGGATCTTGCTGAAAATTCCAGAAACTTTCTGTTCACGAAAACAATTGTTAAAAATCACCAGAACGTGATAAAATATTGATTCCAATTGCAGCAGATCAATAAAAAAATTATCTAGGTCGTCCTATTTTGGTGGATTTTTCTGAGTTCCAGAAGTTTGCGTTAGTTACAGATTGCTACAGACTGTTCTGTTTTTGACAGATTCTGTTTTTGTGTGTTGTTTGCTTATTTTGATGACTCTATGGCTAGTAAAACAGTTTATAAACCATAGAGAAGTTAGAATACAGTCGGTTTAACAACAATATAAATAAAAAATGAGTTCAATACAGTACCTTCAAGTGGTGTTTTGTTTTCTTTCGCTAACGGATCTCACGAGATTTTTTGCTAAGGTTTGTGTTGTGAAGTTTTCAAGTTTTGGGTAAGAATTTGATGGATTATGGAACAAGGAGTGGCAAGAGCCTAAGCTTGGGGATTCCCAAGGCACCCCGAGGTAAATCTAAGGACACCAAAAAGCCAAAGCTTGGGGATGCCCCGGAAGGCATCCCCTCTTTCGTCTTCGTCCATCGGTAACTTTACTTGGAGCTATATTTTTATTCACCACATGATATGTGTTTTGCTTGGAGCGTCTTGTATGATTTGAGTGTTTGCTTTTTAGTTTACCACAATCATCCTTGCTGTACACACCTTTTGAGAGAGATACACATGATCCTGAATTTGTTAGAATACTCTTTGTGCTTCACTTATATCTTTTGAGCTATATAGTTTTTGCTCTGGTGCTTCACTTATATCTTTTAGAGCAGGGCGGTGGTTTTGTTTTATAGAAACTATTGTTCTCTCATGCTTAACTTATATTTTTTGAGGGTCCTACAAAATAGCATGGTAATTTGCTTAAATTGAGAAATTAGTCCTAAAGTGATAGGCATCCAAGATTAGTAAAAACTTCCTTATAAGTGCGTTGAATACTATGAGAAGTTTGATGCTTGATAATTGTTTTGAGATATGAAGATGGTGATATTAGAGTCATGCTAGTTGAGTAGTTGTGAATTTGAGAAATACTTGTGTTAAAGTTTGTGATTCACGTAGCATGCACGTATGGTGAATCGTTATGTGATGAAGTCGGAGCATGATTTATTTATTGATTGTCTTCCTTATGAGTGGCGGTCGGGGACGAGCGATGGTATTTTCCTACCAATCTATCCCCCTAGGAGCATGCGCGTAATACTTTGTTTCAATAACTAATAGATTTTTGTAATAAGTATGTGAGTTCTTTACGACTAATGTTGAGTCCATGGATTATACGCACTCTCACCCTTCCATCATTGCTAGCCTCTCTAATACCGCGCACTTTTCGCCGGTATCATACACCCACCATATACCTTCCTCAAAACAGCCACCATACCTATCTATTATGGCATTTCCATAGCCATTCCGAGATATATTGCCATGCAACTTACCACCGTTCCGTTTGCTATGACACGCTTCATCATTGTCATATTGCTTTACATGATCATGTAGTTGACATCGTATTTGTGGCAAAGCCACCGTTCATAATTTGTATACATGTCACTCTTGATTCATTGCATATCCCGGTACTCCGCCGGAGGCATTCACATAGAGTCATATTTTTGTTCTAAGTATTGAGTTGGAATTCTTGAGTTGTAAGTAAATAAAAGTGTGATGATCATCATTATTAGAGCATTGTCGCAAGTGAGGAAAGGATGATGGAGACTATGATTCCCCCACAAGTCGGGATGAGACTCCGAACGAAAAAAAAGAGGCCATAAAAAAGGAGAAAAGGCCCAAATAAAAAAAATGAGAGAAAAAGAGAGAAGGGACAATGTTACTATCCTTATACCACACTTGTGCTTCAAAAGTAGCACCATGATCTTCATGATAGAGAGTCTCCTATGTTGTCACTTTCATATACTAGTGGGAATTTTACATTATAGAACTTGGCTTGTATATTCCGATGATGGGCTTCCTCAAAATGCCCTAGGTCTTCATGAGCAAGCGAGTTGGATGCACACCCACTTAGTTTCTTTTGTTGAGCTTTCATACACTTTTAGCTCTAGTGCATCCGTTGCATGGCAATCCCTACTCACTCACATTGATATCTATTGATGGGTATCTCCATAACCCATTGATACGCCTAGTTGATGTGAGACTATCTTCTCATTTTTTGTCTTCTCCACAACCACCATTCTATTCCACATATAGTGCTATGTCCATGGCTCACGCTCATGTATTGCGTGAAGATTGAAAAAGTTTGAGAACATCAAAAGTATGAAACAATTGCTTGGCTTGTCATCGGGGTTGTGCATGATTAAATACTTTGTGTGATCAAGATAGAGCATAGCCAGACTATATGATTTTGTAGGGATAACTTTCTTTGTCCATGTTATTTTGAGAAGACATGATTGCTTAGTTAGTATGCTTGAAGTATTATTATTTTTATGTCAATATTAGACTTTTATCTTGAATCTTTCGGATCTGAATATTCATACCATGAATAAGAGAATTACATTAAGGAATATGCAACATTCCACATCAAAAATTCTGTTTTTATCATTTACCTACTCGAGGACGAGCAGGAATTAAGCTTGGGGATGCTTGATACGTCTCCAACGTATCTATAATTTTTTATTGTTCCATGCTATTATATATTCTTTTTTGGATGTTTAATGGGATTATTTATACACTTTTATATTATTTTTGGGACTAACCTATTAGGCGGAGGCCCAACCCAAATTGCTGTTTTTTTGCCTATTTCAGTGTTTCACAGAAAAAGAAAATCAAACGGAGTCCAAACGGAATGAAACCTTCGGGAACGTGATTTTTGGAACAAACGTGATCGAGAGGACTTGGAGTGGACATCAAGCAACAGACGAGGAAGCCACGAGGTAGGGGGGCGCGCCTACCCCCCAGGGCGCGCCCTCCACCCTCGTGGCTCCACCGACCTACTTCTTCCTCTTATATATACCTACGTACCCCCAAACCATCAGAAGCGCCCACGAAAACCTAATTCCACCGCCGCAACCTTCTGTACCCGTGAGATCCCATCTTGGGGCCTTTTCCGGCGTCCTGCCGGAGGGGGCATTGATCACGGAGGGCTTCTACATCAACACCATAGCCTCTCCGATGATGTTTGAGTAGTTTACCTCAGACCTTCGGGTCCATAGTTATTAGCTAGATGGCTTCTTCTCTCTCTTTGGATCTCAATACAAAGTTCTCCTCGATTCTCTTGGAGATCGATTTGATGTAACTCTTCTTTTGAGGTGTGTTTGTCGAGATCCGATGAATTGTGGGTTTATGATCAAGATTATCTATGAACAATATTTGAATCTTCTCTGAATTCTTTTATGTATGATTGGTTATCTTTGCAAGTCTCTTCAAATTATCAGTTTGGTTTGGCCTACTAGATTGATCTTTCTTGCAATGGGAGAAGTGCTTAGCTTTGGGTTCAATCTTGCGGTGTCCTTTCCCAGTGACAGCAGGGGCAGCAAGGCACGTATTGTATTGTTGCCATCGAGGATAAAAAGAAGGGGTTTATATCATATTGCATGAGTTTATCCCTCTACATCATGTCATCTTACTTAAAGCGTTACTCTGTTCTTATGAACTTAATACTCTAGATGCATGCTGGATAGCGGTCGATGTGTGGAGTAATAGTAGTAGATGCAGAATCGTTTTGGTCTACTTGTCACGGACGTGATGCCTATATACATGATCATACCTAGATATTCTCATAACTATGCTCAATTCTATCAATTTCTCGACAATAATTCGTTTACCCACCGTAATACTTATGTTATCTTGAGAGAAGCCACTAGTGAAACCTATGGCCCCCGGGTCTATTTTCCATCATATTAATCTCCCGTCAACAAGCTATTTCTGGCGCCATTTATTTTGCTTTCTTTACTTTTAGTCTTTATCATAAAAATACCAAAAATATTATCTTATCATCTCTATCAGATCTCACTCTCGTAAGTGACCGTGAAGGGATTGACAACCCCTTTATCGCGTTGGTTGCGAGGTTGTTATTTGTTTGTGTAGGTGTGTGGGACTCGAGCGTAGTCTCCTACTGGATTGATACCTTGGTTCTCAAAAACTGAGGGAAATACTTACGCTACTTTACTGCATCATCCTTTCCTCTTCAAGGGAAAACCAAAGCAGTGCTCAAGAGGTAGCAGGAAACATTTGTGTAAGGTGGCCTAACACAAACATTTGTCGGGAAAAATTCATGTGTGATTGTTCATTGATCCAACACGCGTACTTTCTAGAAACTGTGCCGGTTGTTTGAGTTCATCGCCCAAGGTGTTTTTTGAGGAACCATCTGCTATAGAAAAACCCAATAAGCAGGCTAATTGGCCTATTATTGATAATCCGTTTAGTAATCAAATTGACATTTCATATCAAACACACCTTATATTTCATATCTGTATTACAACAACTAAGATTTCATAATTGAATTTCTTCAGAGTACAACATCAGATAGCTTCAGCACTCAGTTTCATCAGAGTACAACGTCAGATAGCTTCAACACTCAGTTACACCATAAGGCATATAGCTAGCTGTAGGGGAACGTAGGATGCAATTTCAAAAATTTCCTATGATCACGCAAGATCTATCTAGGAGGTGCATAGCAACGAGACGGGGAGAGTGTGTCCACGTACCCTCGTAGACCGAAAGCGGAAGCGTTAGATTAACGCGGTTGATGTAGTCGAACGTCTTCATGATCCAACTGATCCAAGTACCGAACGTACGGCACCTCCGTGTTCAGCACACGTTCAGCTCGATGACATCCCTTGAACTCTTGAACCAGTGGAGGGTCAAGGGAGAGTTCGGTCAGCACGACGGCGTGGCGACGGTGATGGTGATGTGATCCGCGCAGGGCTTCGCCTAAGCACTACGCAGCGATGACCGGAGGAGTAAAATGTGGAGGGGGGCACCGCACACGCCTAAGAGAATTCTTGGTGTGCCCCCAGCCCCCGTATATAAAGGAGTGGGGGAGGAGGCCAGCAGCCAGGAGGGGCGCGCCAAGGGGAGAGTCCTACTTGGACTCCCAGTCCAAGTAGGATTCGCCCCCCTTTTTCCTTTCTCCATCGGAGGGAAAAGGAAGGAGAGGGAAAGGGAAAGGGGGGCGCCACCCCCTCCCCTAGTCCAATTCGGACTGCCATGGGGGCCGCGCGCGGCCACCCCTTGCGGCCCTCCTCCCTCTCTCTCCACTAAGGCCCACTAAGGCCCATTATTTCCCTCGGGGGGTTCCGGTAACCCCTCGGTACTCCAGTAAAATACCCGAATCACTCGGAACCATTCCAATGTCTGAATATAACCTTCCAATATATGAATCTTTACCTCTCGACCATTTCGAGACTCCTCGTCATGTCCGTGATCTCATCCGGGACTCCGAACAAACTTCGGTCACCAAAACACATAACTCATAATACAAATCGTCACCGAACATTAAGCGTGCGGACCCTACGGGTTCGAGAACTATGTAGACATGACCGAGACACATCTCCAGTCAATAACCAATAACGGAACCTGGATGCTCATATTGGTTCCTACATATTCTACAAAGATCTTTATCGGTCAAACCGCATAACAACATACGTCATTCCCTTTGTCATCGGTATGTTACTTGCCCGAGATTCGATCGTCGGTATCATCATACCTAGTTCAATCTCGTTACCGGCAAGTCTCTTTACTCGTTCCGTAATGCATCATCCCGCAACTAACTCATTAGTCACATTGCTTGCAAGGCTTATAGTGATGTGCATTGCCGAGAGGGCCCTGAGATACCTCTCTGATACATGGAGTGACAAATCCTAATCTTGATCTATGCCAACTCAACAAACACCTTCGGAGACACCTGTAGAGCATCTTTATAATCACCCAGTTATGTTGCGACATTTGATAGCACACAAAGTGTTCCTCCGGTATTCGGGAGTTGCATAATTTCATAGTCAGAGGAATATGTATAAGTCATGAAGAAGAAAGCAATAGCGATAAAACTAAACGATCATAATGCTAAGCTAACGGATGGGTCTTGTCCATCACATCATTCTCCTAATGATGTGATCCCATTCATCAAATGCCAACACATGTTTATGGTTAGGAAACTTACCATCTTTGATTAACGATCTAGTCTAGTAGAGGCTTACTAGGGACACTGTGTTTTGTCTATGTATCCACACATGTATCAAGTTTCCGGTTAATACAATTCTAGCATGAATAATAAACATTTATCATGATATAATATAAATAACAACTTTATTATTGCCTCTAGGGCATATTTCCTTCAGTCTCCCACTTGCACTAGAGTCTATAATCTAGTTCACATCGTCATGTGATTTAACACCAATAGTTCATATCTTTATGTGATTAGTTTGCATTGCCATGCGACTAACACATAAAGGGTTTAATAGAGTCAATAATCTAGTTCACATCGCTATGTGATTAACACCCAAAGAGTACTAAGGTGTGATCATGTTTTGTTTGTGAGAGAAGTTTAGTCAACGTGTCTGCCACATTCAGAGCGGTATGTATTTTGCAAATTTTATATGTCTACAATGCTCTGCATGGAGCTACTCTAGATAATTGCTCCCACTTTCAATATGTATCCAAATTGAGACTCAGAGTCATCCGGATCAATGTAAAAGCTTGCATCGACGTAACTCTTTATGATGAATTCTTTATCACCTCCATAACCGAGAAATATTTCCTTAGTCCTCTTACGTAAAGGATAACTTTGACCATTGTCCCGTGATCCATTCCTGGATCACTATTGTACCCCTTGCCAAACTCATGGCAAGGTACACAATAGGTCTGGTACACAGCATAGCATACTTTATAGAACCTATGGCTGAGGCATAGGGAATGACTTCCATTTTCTTTCTATTTTCTGCCGTGGTCGGGTTTTGAGTCTTACTCAACTTTACACCTTGCAATACAGGCAAGAACTCTCACTAAAAAAATGACACTTCCGTGATGATACATGTTTGTCACAGTAGGTCACGTTTTCTGTCATGCATGTACATCCATGACGATTTTATGATAGAATCAAGATAGTCATACCTGTGCTGTCGTAGAAGTGTTCCATGACATTACCAAAATTATCATCACGGAAGTGTCCACTTCCATGATGATAAATCACGCGTCATGGAAGTGCTTTCGTCAAGGGTGACCGACACGTGGCGTCCACCATAATGGATCGCCGTTAATTTATCGGGTCCGGTTTTGGATCCAATAACCCGCTAACAGCCCGGACCAATGAGGATTTTCCACGTGTAAAATTCTCATTGGCCGGAGGAAACACGTGTTGGCTCACCGTTGGGACAGATGTCATCCATTCATTGGACAGGAGGCGCCTATGATACGTCGACACGTGGCACGACCCAAGGGAGGCCCATTCCGGTGAAAAGGCCGGCCCGTTTGACTTGGTCAAAAGGTAACGGGCCGGCCCACGGAAAGCCTGTTAACGACCTGTTTGTATATAGCCCATTCTCGGCCCGCTAACTCATGGCCCATTACGGCTTATCGGAATTAAGCCCACTAGCTTCATCTGGGCCGTCCAATATGATTCCAGCCCGTTTTAACTTCCGGCCCATGTATGGCCCATGATGTCTTTCGGCCCATACGAGGCCATTTGTAACTCTTGGCCCATTAACAGCCCGTGGTGAATCTGGCCCGCAATGAACAGTGTATCCCTTTATACCCATTAACGACCCATTATTACATTGGGCCGTTTCCAACCCGTGTTATCTTTCGGTCTTCTCAGGACCCATTTATTCTTGGGCTCATTTCCACCATTCGGTTACTTATAACCCGTTATTGGCCTTTTCTGCTTGTGGGCCAAATTCAGCCCACGGTTACCATCGGCCCGTTTGTGGCCCGTTAATCCGTCGGACCGTTTTCATAGCGTCATCAAATACGGCCGATTAACGACGGCCCATTATTGTCGGCCCATGAACGGACGATTCCAAATCTAGCCCGTTTACGGCCCATAATGCGGTTTGTTATTGGCCCATGTTTGGCCTATCGATCATACGACACGTAGAAGGCCCATTGATGCTACGGTCGTAGAAGGCCCATTGTTTCTATGGCCCTTAGAGGCCCATTGTTTCTACGGCCCATAGGAGGCCCATGGTAACTACAGTAAATATGTGGCCCATGGTTTATTGTGGCATCGTTTTAAAAAATAGGTTATTGAAGCCTGCTACCTCTCGAGCACTGCGTTGGTTTTCCCTTGAAGAGGAAAGGGTGATGCAGTAAAGTAGCGTAAGTATTTCCCTCAGTTTTTTAGAACCAAGGTATCAATCCAGTAGGAGACTACGCTTGAGTCCCACGCACCTACACAAACAAATAAGAACCTCGCAACCAACGCGATAAAGGGGTTGTCAATCCCTTCACGGTCACTTACGAGAGTGAGATCTGATAGAGATGATAAGATAATATTTTTGGTATTTTTATGATAAAGACTAAAAGTAAAGAAAGCAAAATAAACGGCGCCAGAAATAGCTTGTTGACGGGAGATTAATATGATGGAAAATAGACCCGGGGGCCATAGGTTTCACTAGTGGCTTCTCTCAAGATAGCATAAGTATTACGGTGGGTAAACGTTACTGTCGAGCAATTGATAGAATTGAGCATAGTTATGAGAATATCTAGGTATGATCATGTATATAGGCATCACTTCCGTGACAAGTAGACCGAAACGATTCTACATCTACTACTATTACTCCACACATCGACCGCTATCCAGCATGCATCTAGAGTATTAAGTTCATAAGAGAGAGTAACGCTTTAAGTAAGATGACATGATGTAGAGGGATAAACTTGTAACGCCCACGATGCGGCTATATCTCCCACGTGTCGAGGCACGACTTAGAGGCATAACCGCATTGTGGTATTGTCGCAAGAAGGGTTATCTTCACACAATCCCATGTAATGAACAAGAATGGGATAACGAGAGTTGGCTTACAATCGCCACTTCACACAATACATAAATTAATTCATACATCATCCAAAATCCACACATAGACCGACTACGGTCAAATCCAAATGAAAATAAGATAACCCCAAATGCTAGATCCCCGATCGTCCCAACTGGGCTCCACTACTGATCATCAAGAAAAGAAACATAGTAACGACCACGTTCCTCGTCGAACTCCCACTTGAGCTGGTTGCGTCATCTGCACTGGTATCGTCGGCACCTGCAACTGTTTTGGTAGAATCTGTGAGTCACGAGGACTCAGCAATCTCACACCCGCGAGATCAAGATTATTTAAGCTTATAGGAAAGGATGGTGTAATGAGGTGGAGCTGCAGCAGGCACTAAGCATATATGGTGGCTAACATACGCAAATGAGAGCGAGAAGAGAAGCAACGCAACTGTCGCGAAGCTAGAAATGATCAAGAAGTGATCCAGAAACTGCTTACGTTCATGAATAACTCAAACCGTGTTCACTTCCCGGACTCCGCCGAAAAGAGACCATCACGGCTACACACACAGTTGATGTATTTTAAATTAAGTCAAGTGTCAAGTTCTCTACAACCAGACATTAACAAATTCCCATCTGCCTCATAACCGCGGGCACGGCTTTCGAAAGATAATACCCTGCAGGGGTGTCCCAACTTAGCCCATTATAAGCTCTCACGGTCAACGAAGGATAAACCTTCTCCCGGGAAGACCCGATCAGTCTCGGAATCCCGGTTTACAAGACATTTCGACAATGGTAAAACAAGACCAGCAAAGCCGCCCGATGTGCCGACAAATCCCGATAGGAGCTGCACATATCTCGTTCTCAGGGCACAACGGATGAGACATCCTATGAGTAAAACCAGGCCTCAAGTTTCCCCGAGGTGGCCCCGCAGTCTACTCGGTTCGGACCAACACTCGAAGGAGCACTGGCCCGGGGGGGGGGTTAAAATAAAGATGACCCTCGGGCTCGCGAAAACCCAAGGGAAAAAAGGCTTAGGTAGGCAAATGTAAAACCAAGGTTGGGCCTTGCTGGAGGAGTTTTATTCAAGGCGAACTGTCAAGGGGGTCGCATAAATCACCCAACCGCGTAAGGAACGCAAACTCAAGGAACATAATCCCGGTATGACGGAAACTAGGGCGGCAAGAGTGGAACAAAACACCAGGCATAAGGCCGAGCCTTCCACCCTTTACCAAATATATAGATGCATTAATTAAATAAGAGATATTGTGATATGCCAAAATATCCATGTTCCAACATGGAACCAACTTCAACTTCACCTGCAACTAACAACACTATAAGAAGGGCTAAGCAAAAGCGGTAACTTAGCCAAACAACGGTTTGCTAGGAAAGGATGGTTAGAGGCTTGACATGGCAAATATGGGAGGCATGATATAGCAAGTGGTAGGTAGCGCAGCATGGCAATAGAACGAACAACTAGCAAAGCAAAGATAGAAGTGATTTCGAGGGTATGGTCATCTTGCCTGCAAGGTTCTCAAGTTGTCGAAAGCTTGATCCTCGTAAGCGTACTGAACAGGTTCCTCGTTCACGAACTCGTCTCCTGGCTCTACCCACAGCAAGAACACAAGCAATGGAACCACAATCAATCATGAGAAAAGCACAAGCAACATGATGCAAAACATGCATGATATACGAGATATGATATGCGATGCATATGCGTGCTCTGGAAGAAAAAGGATGAACAAGGAAGTAACTTGGCAAACCAAGTATGCCACTGGAAAGATGAGATGATTTTGGTCGAAATCGATATAAAGATCACCGGAAACGGATGCACGGTTTGCAAATGGCAAGCAAAACAAGAATGACACGATTCTGCGATTAACAACATGATAGCACTTAGAATACATCAAGTAACTATGCTACAACACTCCAACATAGGAACAAAGCATATGGCAGTGATCTACAGGAGATTCTTGAAGAAAGATGAACACTGAGCTACGGCTAGATCATAACATAACAGGTTCGAACAAGCATGGCAAAAATGCAAAAAGATATCAGCTTCACAGACTTGGTGAAAATACTGAACATGGCTGAAACAGCATCAGGTAGCAATGTTCAGAGCAAGCAATCAACATGCTACAGGAACTTAACATAGACAAACAAGGCATGGCATGAATCTAATAAATGCATAGAACAAAAGTCCCTTACTGACCATGAGCCAAAAAGTACCAGAAGATATGATGGCACCCATGTAAACATAGTAATTTTCGTTAACAGGTTCCAGACTTAGCAGAAAACAGAGCATGGCATTAACAGAAATTATGAGGGCACCTTTGTTTGCTTGATTCACTCATCACAAAGCAATGCACGACAAAAAAAGCATACCTACAGCAAGATGGCATGTTTATGAAGCTAACCATGGCAAGAGCAAGTTAATAGCATGTACGGATCAACTACAACAACATTGGCAAAATTGAATATCATGTTAACATTCTGCCAGAAATATTTTATAGCAAACGTAGAGCAAGATTGAGACATGCTAGGGCACACCATAATTGCAACCAGGGACATGGATGGATAGAGAATAACCATATCTACAAAACATCCTTACTGATCATACCCAAAAGAAGCATAGATCTCACTGTAGATACATGGATACATGGCAACAAAATAACAGCAGTAACAGACTTAGCAAAATTCTAAGTCCCTGAAAACAGAAACATCACGAAGCCTAGTTTGCATGCTTGTGCTAGTCACCAAATAGATCATAAAAATACATGGCATACACCTCTGTAAAAATGGCATGGCATAGATCAAAACACCTGTAGAGCTTATGCCCATAAGATGCACAAATCAAATGCAACAAAAATAACAATACACCAAGTTCTGATAAGTAACACCAGTAAACATCATATAGCACTCTTGCACCAGAGATTTGGGCGTCAAGATGGACTCAAACGATCATGGAACAATGGAACAAAATGAAGAGCATCTCGTGATGAACATTTTGATATATCATGCGCATGAATCGGAGCAGTATGCAAAATGATATGATGCGATGAACATGAGCACATAATGCAATAATTCGGGGACTTGGAAGATATTTCGGGGTCAACCTCTCCTTGGATCTGGCACGCGAACCGAGGTTCGCCGGAGTTGGGGAAGGAGGAGGACGGAGGGGACGAGATCGCGGCGCCGGCGGGCGGATCCGGTCGGCGGGGTCGCGGGCGGAGGGCGACGACCGACGGGCGGAGCGGCGGACGCGGTCGGCGGCGGGGCGCGCCGGCGAAGGCGACGAGGCGGCGGCGGTCGGCGAAGGGAGGAGGCGGCGTGGGGCGCGGGTCGCCTCGGGGCGCGGCGAGCGGGAGGACGAGGGCGGCGGCGTGGGGAGATGGGCCGGGAGGGCCCGATCCGGGCTCTCCGGGCCGCGGCGGCGGAGATGGCGGGGTTGGACACGTGGCGGCGGCGGATTGGGCGGGGGCGGCGGCGGACGTGTCCGGTGGCGGGCGGACGTTTTGTCTGGCGCGCGGAGGAGGAAGAGGCTAGGGTTCGGACGCAAATTTCGGAGGAGGAGGTGTTTATATAGGCATAGGGAGCTAGGAGAGTCCAAATGAGGCATGGTTTTCGCCCACACGATCGTGATCGAACGACCTAGAGCATGGAGGGGACTTAGATGGGTTACAGGGCTGTTTGGAGGGGTGTTTTGCTGCAACACACAAAAGGACTTTGCGGTTACCCGGTTGACCGTTGGAGCATCAAACGACCTCCAAATGGAACGAAACTTGACAGGTGGTCTACCGGTGGTATTCCAAGGCCACTTGGCAAACTTTGGTCCATTCCGAGAACGTTTAACACCCGCTCACGAAAAGAGACAAGAGGGGGTGCGCCGGTGCATGTGGGAGTGTCGGATTGCAAAACGGACAACGAGGAAAATGCTCGGATGCACAAGACGAACACGTATGCAAATGAGATGCACATGATGACATGATATGAGATGCATGACATGAACAAAATGCAAAACGAAAGACAAAACCCGACCACGAAGGGAATATCATAACACATAGCCGAAAATGGCAAGAGTTGGAGTTACAAATATGGAAAGTTACATCCGGGGTGTTACAACACTCCACCACTACGAGAGGATCTCGTCCCGAGATCTAGGACTGACAGAACTCCGGATATTCGGAACGGAGGTGGTCCTCGCGTTCCCAGGTGGCTTCTCGGTCGGAATGGTGCGACCACTTCACTTTCAGGAATTTGATTGACTTGTTGCGAGTCTTGCGCTCAGTTTCTTCAAGAATAGCAACGGGGTGCTCATGATAAGACAGATCTTCTTGGAGATCAATCTCTTCGAAGTTGATGGTGCGCTCAGGAGTCTTGAAGCACTTGCGAAGCTGTGACACGTGGAGCACATCGTGCACGTTCGCGAAGTTGGAGGTAAGCTCAAGTTGATAGGCGAGGTCGCCTCTTTTTCCAATGATCTTGAAAGGACCCACGTATCTAGGGGCAAGCTTCCCTTTGATACCGAAGCGACGAGTGCCTTTCATTGGAGAGACGCGGAGGTAGACATGGTCTCCGATCTCGAAAGCCCAGTCACGGTGCTTGCTATCATAGTAACTCTTCTGGCGCGATTGCGCGGCTTTGAGATTTTCACGGATGACTTTACACATTTCTTCAGCCTCTGTGATTAAGTCATTGCCAAGAAGTTGGCGTTCACCAGTCTCTGACCAATTGAGAGGAGTACGACACTTTCTGCCATATAGAATCTCAAATGGGGCCTTGCCCGAACTCGCTTGGAAGCTGTTGTTGTAGGAGAACTCGGCATATGGAAGACAATCTTCCCACTTCATGCCAAAGGAAATGACACAAGCCCTGAGCATATCTTCAAGGATTTGATTGACTCGCTCGACTTGGACACTAGTTTGAGGATGGAAAGCTGTGCTGAAGCGAATGTTGGTGCCCATGGCCTTCTGGAAGGAGTCCCAGAACTTAGAAGTGAAGATGCTTCCACGATCTGAAGATATCAATTGTGGAATGCCGTGCAAGGAGACAATCCTGGAGGTGTATAGCTCTGCCAACTGAGCTGTTGTGATAGATTCTTTGATTGAAAGGAAATGAGCCACTTTAGTAAGCTTGTCAATGACAACGAAGATAGCATCATTTCCATGCTTGGACTTGGGAAATCCAGTCACGAAGTCCATTTCGATATGATCAAACTTCCATTCTGGAATAGCGGGAGGTTGGAGGAGACCAGCTGGTCGTTGGTGTTCTGCTTTCACCCTTCGACAGACATCACATTCATTCACGAATTGAGCGATTTCTCGCTTAATTCGAGTCCACCAATATGACTGCTTGAGGTCATGGTACATCTTCGTACTTCTAGGATGAATGGAAAGAAGAGAATTGTGTGCCTCATTCATTATGACTTTCCTTATATCACCTTTAGGAACCACAATCCGGTCCTCGAAGAATAAAGTGTCTCTGTCATCAATGCGATAGCACTTATATTTGGAAAGACCCTTGTCAATACCACGTTTCACCTTCTTCACCATGGTATCCAGGAATTGTGCCTCACGAATTTGATCTTCCAAAGTAGGAGAGACTATGAGGTTGGCAAGAAGACCTTGAGGAACAACTTGGAGATTCAGCTTGCGGAAAGCTTCACAAAGATCCGGTTGAAATGGCTTGATAATTAAGCTGTTGCAATAAGCCTTCCTGCTCAAAGCATCTGCAATGACGTTGGCCTTGCCTGGAGTATATTCAATACTCGGGTTGTACTCTTGAATCATTTCGACCCATTGAGTTTTCCTGAGGTTGAGGTTGGGCTGAGTGAAGATGTACTTGAGACTCTTGTGATCGGTGAATATGTCCACTTTTCTTCCCAACAAGGGATGTCTCCATGTTATTAATGCATGGACAACTGCCGCCAGCTCAAGATCGTGAGTGGGGTAGTTCTTTTCATTGGGATTCAACTGACGAGAGGTATAGGCCACAACTTTCTTCTCTTGCATTAACACAGCACCGAGACCTTGAAGAGAAGCATCACAGAAAACTTCGAATGGCTTGGATTCGTCAGGAGGAGTTAAGACAGGAGCTGTGACGAGTTTCTCTTTGAGAGTGTTGAAAGCACTGTCACACTCAGGAGTCCAGACATACTTCACATGCTTCTGGAGGAGGTTGGAAAGAGGCTTTGCAATCTTAGAGAAATTCTCAACGAATCTTCGGCAATAGCTTGCAAGACCAAGGAAACTGCGGAGCTGCTTGACATTCTGAGGAGGTTCCCAATTCACAATTGCGGACACCTTCTCGGGATTAACAGCGATGCCCTTGGCAGAGATGATATGACCAAGGTAAAGAACTTCATCAAGCCAAAACTCACATTTGGAAAACTTCGCATAGAATTGATACTCTCTGAGCTTGTCGAGCACCAATCGCAAATGTTTGGCATGATCCTTCTTATTCTTGGAGAAGACCAAGATATCATCGAGATACACCAGGACGAATTCATTGGTATAGGGGTTGAAGATGAAATTCATCATTCGAGAGAATGTTTTTTTTTGACTGGGCATTCGAGAGAATGTTGGAGGAGCATTGACAAGGCCGAAAGACATGACAGTATATTCATAAGAACCAAAGCTTGTTCTGAATGCTGTCTTGGGAATATCTTCTTCACGAATGCGAATCTGATGATAACCCATTCGAAGGTCCAGCTTGGAGAACACTTTAGCACCTTTGAGTTGCTCGAATAGCTCATTGATGTTGGGAAGTGGATACTTGTTCTTGATTGGCTTCTTGTTCAATGGATGGTAGTCGACACAAAGTCGGTCCGTGCCATCCTTCTTCTGGACAAAAAGAACACCACAACCCCATGGAGATGAACTTGGTATGATCAGACCCAGACGCTCTTGTTCATCGAGCTGTTTCTTCAATTCCTTCAGCTCCTTGGGTCCAAGCTTGTATGGACGCTTGCAAACGGGTTCCGTGCCGGGCTCAAGATCGATAACGAACTCCACTGGCCGGTGAGGAGGCATACCCGGAAGCTCTTCTGGAAAGACATCTTGGCACTCACAAATGACTGGAATTTGAGAAATAGCAACCAACTCGCCCTTCTCCTTGAGAGAAAATAATCAAATGGTTTCATCACGAGCGGCATAGATGATAACGTCCTCAAAAGAGTGTGTCAATTGAATTTCCCTGGCAGCACAATCAAGTTGAGCCTTGTGCTTAGAAAGCCAGTCCATCCCGAGAATTAGATCAATATCCGAGTCACCTAGAACAATTGGTTTGGCCAGAAATTTATAGTTACCCAACTTGATAGAGACATCGGGAGCAACCAAACTAGAAGTCATAAGCTTTCCCGGAGAAACAACTTGCATAACTTTGGATAAAATCTCTGTGTCAACATTGTGCTTCGATGCAAATGGGTATGAAATGAAAGAATGCGATGCACCAGTATCAAATAAAACTTTTGCAGGAATATCATTAACTAAGAGATTACCCATTATCACATCAGTAGATTCCTCCGCTTGAGCTGCATTCATCATGTTCACCTTTGCAGACTTGGGATTATGCTTGACCACTGCATTGCTGGAAGATCTCACAGGAGGAGGAGGGGGAAGGCGCCTTTGGTTTGAAGCACTTGTTAGCATAGTGACCTTTCTGCTGACACTTGTTGCAAGTCACCTCTGAGAGTGGACGATGATAAGGAGCATTCGACTTTGGAGCTTGATTCTGAGACTTGTTCTGATAGCCAGGGTTGGGTGGGTGGGAAGATCCATGGCCACCTTTGTTCTTCTGCTGGAAAGGCTGACGAAACGGAGGAGGAGGAGGCAACCAGAACTTTTGTTGCTTAGCAGCCACTAGTGAGGAAGAAGAAGACTGAACTGCGTCCCTGACTCTCTTCTTAGAAGCCTCACACTTGAGCTGAGCAGCCTCTTGCTTCAGAGCCATGTTGTAGAAATCATCATACTTGGTCGGCTCAAAAAGCACGAGAGGTAATTGCAGATCTTCTCTAAGGCCACCTCTGAATTGATAGATCATGCTCTTTTCATCAGGAACGTCTTGCTTAGCGAAGCGAGCGAGTTTCTGAAACTGAGTATTGTATTGATACACGGACATGCTGCCTTGCTTGAGATTGCGGAACTCCTCACGCTTGCTCTCAACAACACTTTGTGGAATGTGGTGAGCTTTGAAGTCTCGGCGGAAATCATCCCAGGTAATCACACGACCTCCTCTGGAATCTTTGTATTGTTGATACCACTCGGCAGCTTGATCCTTGAGTTGAAAAGAAGCGAACTTGACAAAGTCCTCAGGCCTGACATTGCTACATTCAAAATGCTTGTTGATGTCCACGAGCCAATCATTGGCGTCTGTGGCCTCGGCACAGTAGCTGAAAGACTTCGGCTGATTTGCGAGGAACTGGTTGAGGGTAGCGAAGTGAGGCTGATTGTTGCCTTGGCCTTGATTTCCTTGGTTGCCTTGCCCTTGGGTGCGTTCTTGCAAGAGTTGCAAAATCATCTGAGCATTGGCGTTGGTGGCTGCCATGATAGCTTGCCATGCCTCCGGAGGCGGAGGTGGTGGCGGAGGGTTCGCCTGACTCCCCTCATTGCGTTCCGGATTCTGACGCGTTGGCGGAGCCATCCTGAAGAGGGTGACATCCGTTAGCATCTTGATAGACAGATAGGCAAATTGAATCAACGGATAGAAATTGCAACATATAGTCTTCACAATAAACATTCGAACGAGGATGAACGAATGAATTCCATAGTAAATCATCACACTTCCATTAAGGTGAGAAGCCACTTGATAAGAGATTGATGAATAAAATAAAAAGGTACGACTGGAACAAATAAGTGGTAAGGATTACCCAATCACAAACCAAATATCTGCGGGAAGAAATGCTAAGAGCTACTTGAATCCCACCTATAAACTCCCGAAACTTTCTGGTTATGCAATCTGGTGTTGGGGATACAGGGGACACAAAATATATCACCCAAACTAGCAATCCCTAGATCCAGCTGTATCCATCCGTCAACACATAACCAAGAAACCTTCGGAAATCGTGTACCTCAACCTTCGAAAAGCATCCGTTATACGAGTTATGGCAATACTCCCGAACTCCCGCCCTAGTACTGGGTGGCGTCGAGGTGATCTCACCAACAACTGCATAAAAGAGATTTTCGATGTCGGCGAAACTCAGGTATTCCAGAACTGCAACGATAAAATTGTGACGACAACACCTCGGAGCTCAACTCCCCGGGACACTGCCACAACCCCTAAATGTCAGGAGGCACCAAGAACAATGTTCTCGTCACAAAACCATCGGAACGATTCCAAGATACCCGCGTGATCCTAAATTTTTTTTAGTGAAATTTGAGGAGAGAAGAGTCAAAACTTCTATGTCAGGAGGCCTCACCAGAGCGACGAAGGGACTGAGGAGTAAAAAGAATCCTACTCTCCGATATATATAATCCTAAGACTCAAAACATTTTTGTTCTAGACTCAACAACGCCAGCGATTCGATCAAGCAGGGGGCTCCTAAGTCGGGGATGGCTCTGATTACCAACTTGTAACGCCCACGATGCGGCTATATCTCCCACGTGTCGAGGCACGACTTAGAGGCATAACCGCATTGTGGTATTGTCGCAAGAAGGGTTATCTTCACACAATCCCATGTAATGAACAAGAATGGGATAACGAGAGTTGGCTTACAATCGCCACTTCACACAATACATAAATTAATTCATACATCATCCAAAATCCACACATAGACCGACTACGGTCAAATCCAAATGAAAATAAGATAACCCCAAATGCTAGATCCCCGATCGTCCCAACTGGGCTCCACTACTGATCATCAGGAAAAGAAACATAGTAACGACCACGTTCCTCGTCGAACTCCCACTTGAGCTCGGTTGCGTCATCTGCACTGGTATCGTCGGCACCTGCAACTGTTTTGGTAGAATCTGTGAGTCACGAGGACTCAGCAATCTCACACCCGCGAGATCAAGACTATTTAAGCTTATAGGAAAGGATGGTGTAATGAGGTGGAGCTGCAGCAGGCACTAAGCATATATGGTGGCTAACATACGCAAATGAGAGCGAGAAGAGAAGCAACGCAACGGTCGCGAAGCTAGAAATGATCAAGAAGTGATCCTGAAACTACTTACGTTCATGCATAACTCAAACCGTGTTCACTTCCCGGACTCCGCCGAAAAGAGACCATCACGGCTACACACACGGTGGATGTATTTTAAATTAAGTCAAGTGTCAAGTTCTCTACAACCGGACATTAACAAATTCCCATCTGCCTCATAACCGCGGGCACGGCTTTCGAAAGATAATACCCTGCAGGGGTGTCCCAACTTAGCCCATTATAAGCTCTCACGGTCAACGAAGGATAAACCTTCTCCCGGGAAGACCCGACCAGTCTCGGAATCCCGGTTTACAAGACATTTCGACAATGGTAAAACAAGACCAGCAAAGCCGCCCGATGTGCCGACAAATCCCGATAGGAGCTGCACATATCTCGTTCTCAGGGCACAACGGATGAGACATCCTACGAGTAAAACCAGGCCTCATGTTTCCCCGAGGTGGCCCCGCAGTCTACTCTGTTCGGACCAACACTCGAAGGAGCACTGACCCGGGGGGGGGGGGGTTAAAATAAAGATGACCCTCGGGCTCGCGAAAACCCAAGGGAAAAAGGCTTAGGTAGGCAAATGTAAAACCAAGGTTGGGCCTTGCTGGAGGAGTTTTATTCATGGCGAACTGTCAAGGGGGTCCCATAAATCACCCAACCGCGTAAGGAACGCAAACTCAAGGAACATAATCCCGATATGATGGAAACTAGGGCGGCAAGAGTGGAACAAAACACCAGGCATAAGGCCGAGCCTTCCACCCTTTACCAAATATATAGATGCATTAATTAAATAAGAGATATTGTGATATGCCAAAATATCCATGTTCCAACATGGAACCAACTTCAACTTCACCTGCAACTAACAACGCTATAAGAAGGGCTAAGCAAAAGCGGTAACTTAGTCAAACAACGGTTTGCTAGGAAAGGATGGTTAGAGGCTTGACATGGCAAATATGGGAGGCATGATATAGCAAGTGGTAGGTAGCGTAGCATGGCAATAGAACGAACAACTAGCAAAGCAAAGATAGAAGTGATTTCGAGGGTATGGTCATCTTGCCTGCAAGGTTCTCAGAGTTGTCAAAAGCTTGATCCTCGTAAGCGTACTCAACAGGTTCCTCGTTCATGAACTCATCTCCTGGCTCTACCCACAGCAAGAACACAAGCAATGGAACCACAATCAATCATGAGAAAAGCACAAGCAACATGATGCAAAACATGCATGATATGCGAGATATGATATGCGATGCATATGCGTGCTCCGGAAGAAAAAGGATGAATAAAGCAGTAACTTGGCAAACCAAGTATGCCACTGGAAAGATGAGATGATTTTGGTCGAAATCGATATAAAGATCACCGGAAACGGATGCACGGTTTGCAAATGGCAAGCAAAACAAGAATGACACGATTATGCGATTAACAGCATGATAGCACTTAGAATATATCAAGTAACTATGCTACAGAACTCCAACATAGGAACAAGGCATATAGCAGTGATCTATAGGAGATTCTTGAAGAAAGATGAACACTGAGCTACGGCTAGATCACAACATAACAGGTTCAAACAAGCATGGCAAAAATGCAAAAAGATATCAGCTTCACAGACTTTGTGAAAATACTGAACATGGCTGAAACAGCATCAGGTAGCAATGTTCAGAGCAATCAATCAACATGCTACAGGAACTTAACATAGACAAACAAGGCATGGCATGAATCTAATAAATGCATAGAACAAAAGTCCCTTACTGACCATGAGCCAAAAAGTACCAGAAATATTTTATAGCAAAAGTAGAGCAAGATTGAGACATGCTAGGGCACACCATAATTGCAAACAGGGGCATGGATGGATAGAGCATAACCATATATACAAAACATCCTTACTGATCATACCCAAAAGAAGCATGGATCTCACTGTAGACACATGGATACATGGCAACAAAATAACAGCAGTAACAGACTTAGCAAAATTCTAAGTCCCTGAAAACAGAAACATCAGGAAGCCTAGTTTGCATGCTTGTGCTAGTCACCACATAGATCAAAAAAACACATGGCATACACCTCTGTAAAGATGGCATGGCATAGATCAAAACACCTGTAGAGCTCATGCCCATAAGATGCACACATCAAATGCAACAAAAATAACAAAACACCAAGTTCTGATAAGTAACACCAGTAAACATCATATAGCACTCTTGCACCAGAGATTTGGGCATCATGATGGACTCAAACGAACATGGAACAATGGAACAAAATGAAGAGCATCTCGTGATGAACATTTTGATATATCATGCGCATGAATCGGAGCAGTATGCAAAACGATATGATGCGATGAACATGAGCACATAATGCAATAATTCGGGGACTTGGAAGATATTTCGGGGTCAACCTCTCCTTGGATCTGGCACACGAACCGAGGTTCGTTGGGGTTCGGCCGGAGTTGGGGAAGGAGGAGGACGGAGGGGACGAGATCGCGGCGCCGGCGGGCGGATCCAGTCGGCGGCGACCGACGGGCGGAGCGGCAGACGCGGTCGGTGGCGGAGCGCGCCGGCGAAGGCGATGAGGCGGCGGCGGTCGGCGAAGGGAGGAGGCGGCATGGGGCGCGGCTCGCCTTGGGGCGCGACGAGCGGGAGGACAAGGGCGGCGGCGTGGGGAGATGGGCCGGGAGGGCCCGATCCGGGCTCTCCGGGCCGCGGCGGCGGAGACGGCGGGGTTGGACACGTGGCGGTGGCGGATTGGGCGGGGGCTGCGGCGGACGTGTCTGGTGGCGGGCGGACGTTTTGTCCGGCGCGCGGAGGAGGAAGAGGCTAGGGTTTGGACGCAAATTTCGGAGGAGGAGGTGTTTATATAGGCATAGGGAGCTAGGAGAGTCCAAATGAGGCACGGTTTTCACCCACACGATCGTGATCGAACGACCTAGAGCATGGAGGGGACTTAGATGGGTTATAGGGCTGTTTGGAGGGGTGTTTTGCTGCAACACACAAAAGGAATTTGCGGTTACCCGGTTAACCGTTGGAGCATCAAACGACCTCCAAATGGAATGAAACTTGACAGGTGGTCTACCGGTGGTATACCAAGGCCACTTGGCAAACTTTGGTCCATTCCGAGAATGTTTAACACCCACTCACGAAAACAGACAAGAGGGGGTGCGCCGGTGCATGTGGGAGTGTCGGATTGCAAAACGGACAACGGGGAAAATGCTCGGATGCATGAGACGAACACGTATGCAAATGAGATGCACATGATGACATGATATGAGATGCATGACATGAACAAAATGCAAAACGAAAGACAAAACCCGACCACGAAGGGAATACCAGAACACATAGCCGAAAATGGGAAGAGTTGGAGTTACAAATATGGAAAGTTACATCCGGGGTGTTACAACACTCCACCACTACGAGAGGATCTCGTCCCGAGATCTAGGACTGAAAGAACTCCGGATATTCGGAATGGAGGTGGTCCTCGCGTTCCCAGGTGGCTTCTCGGTCGGAATGGTGCGACCACTTCACTTTCAGGAATTTGATTGACTTGTTGCGAGTCTTGCGCTCAGTTTCTTCAAGAATAGCAACGGGGTGCTCATGATAAGACAGATCTTCTTGGAGATCAATCTCTTCGAAGTTGATGGTGCGCTCAGGAGTCTTGAAGCACTTGCGAAGCTGTGACACGTGGAGCACATCGTGCACGTTCGCGAAGTTGGAGGGAAGCTCAAGTTGATAGGCGAGGTCGCCTCTTTTTCCAATGATCTTGAAAGGACCCACGTATCTAGGGGCAAGCTTCCCTTTGATACCGAAGCGACGAGTGCCTTTCATTGGAGAGACGTGGAGGTAGACATGGTCTCCGATCTCGAAAGCCAAGTCACGGTGCTTGCTATCATAGTAACTCTTCTGGCGCGATTGCGCGGCTTTGAGATTTTCACAGATGACTTTACACATTTCTTCAGCCTCTGTGATTAAGTCATTGCCAAGAAGTTGGCGTTCACCAGTCTCTGACCAATTGAGAGGAGTACGACACTTTCTGCCATATAGAATCTCGAATGGGGCCTTGCCCGAACTCGCTTGGAAGCTATTTGTTGTAGGAGAACTCGGCATATGGAAGACAATCTTCCCACTTCATGCCAAAGGAAATGACACAAGCCCTGAGCATATCTTCAAGGATTTGATTGAATCGCTCGACTTGGCTTTTGAGGATGGAAAGTTGTGCTGAAGCGAATGTTGGTGCCCATGGCCTTCTGGAAGGAGTCCCAGAACTTAGAAGTGATTTGCAAAGATAACCAATCATACATAAAAGAATTTAGAGAAGATTCAAATATTGTTCATAGATAATCTTGATCATAAACCCATAATTCATCGGATCTCGACAAACACACCGCAAAAGAAGAGTTACATCAAATAGATCTCCAAGAGAATCGAGGAGAACTTTGTATTGAGATCCAAAGAGAGAGAAGAAGCCATCTAGCTAATAACTATGGACCTAAAGGTCTGAGGTAAACTACTCACACATCATCGGAGAGGCTATGGTGTTGATGTAGAAGCCCTTCGTGATCAATGCCCCCTCCGGCAGGATGCCGGAAAAGGCCCCAAGATGGGATCTCGCGGGTACAGAAGGTTGCGGCAGTGGAATTAGGTTTTCGTGGGTGCTTCTGATGGTTTGGGGGTATGTAGGTATATATAGGAGGAAGAAGTAGGTCGGTGGAGCCACGAGGGGCCCACGAGGGTGGAGGGCGCGCCCTGGGGGGGGGGGGAGGCGCGCCCCCCTACCTTGTGGCTTCCACGTCTGTTTCTTAACATCCACTCCAAGTCCTCTGGATCACGTTTGTTCCAAAAATCACGTTCCCGAAGGTTTCATTCCATTTGGACTCCGTTTCATATTCTTTTTCTATGAAACACTGAAATAGGCAAAAAAACAGCAATTTGGGCTGGGCCTCCGGTTAATAGGTTAGTCCCAAAAAATAATATGGAAGTGTATAAATAATCCCATTAAACATCCAAAGCAGATATATATATATAATAGCATGGAACAATCAAAAATTATAGATACGTTAGAGACGTACCAGGCATCCCCAAGCTTAATTCCTGCTCGTCCTCGAGTAGGTAAATGATAAAAACAGAATTTTTGATGTGGAATGCTGCATATTCATTAATGTAATTCTCTTATTTGTGGTATGAATATTCAGATCCGAAAGATTCAAGATAAAAGTCTAATATTGACATAAAAATAATAATACTTCAAGCATACTAACTAAGCAATCATGTCTTCTCAAAATAACATGGCCAAAGAAAGTTATGCCTACAAAATCATATAGTCTGGCTATGCTCTATCTTGATCACACAAAGTATTTAATCATGCACAACCCCGATGACAAGCCAAGCAATTGTTTCATACTTTTGATGTTCTCAAACTTTTTCAATCTTCACGCAATACATGAGCGTGAGCCATGGACATAGCACTATATGTGGAATAGAAGGTGGTTGTGGAGAAGACAAAAAAGGAGAAGATAGTCTCACATAGACTAGGCTTATCAATGGGCTATGGAGATGCCCATCAATAGATATCAATGTGAGTGAGTAGGGATTGCCATGCAACGGATGCACTAGAGCTAAAAGTGTATGAAAGCTCAACAAAATAAACTAAGTGGGTGTGCATCCAACTCGCTTGCTCACGAAGACCTAGGGCATTTTGAGGAAGCCCATCATTGGAATATACAAGCCAAGTTCTATAATGTAAAATTCCCACTAGTATATGAAAGTGACAACATAGGAGACTCTCTATTATGAAGATCATGGTGCTACTTTTGAAGCACAAGTGTGGTAAAAGTATAGTAACATTGTCCCTTCTCTCTTTTTCTCTCATTTTTTATTTGGGCCTTTTCTCCTTTTTTTATGGCCTCTTTTTTTCGTTCGGAGTCTCATCCCGACTTGTGGGGGAATCATAGTCTCCATCATCCTTTCCTCACTTGGGAAAATGCTCTAATAATGATGATCATCACACTTTTATTTACTTACAACTCAAGAATTACAACTCAATACTTAGAACAAAAATATGACTCTATGTGAATGCCTCCGGCGGAGTACCGAGATATGCAATGAATCAAGAGTGACATGTATAAAAATTATGAACGGTGGCTTTGCCACAAATACGATGTCAACTATCTGATCATGCAAAGCAATATGACAATGATGAAGCGTGTCATAGCTAACGGAACGGTGGTAAGTTGCATGGCAATATATCTCGGAATGGCTATGGAAATGCCATAATAGGTAGGTATGGTGGCTGTTTTGAGGAAGGTATATGGTGGGTGTATGATACCGGCAAAAAAGTGCGCGGTATTAGAGAGGCTAGCAATGGTGGAAGGGTGAGAGTGCGTATAATCCATGGACTCAACATTAGTCATAAAGAACTCATATACTCGTTGCAAAAATCTATTAGTTATCAAAACAAAGTATTACGCGCATGCTCCTCGGGGGATAGATTGGTAGGAAAAGGCCATCGCTCGTCCCCAACCGGCACTCATAAGGAAGACAATCAATAAATAAATCATGCTCCGACTTCATCACATAACGGTTCACCATACGTGCATGCTACGGGAATCACAAACTTTAACACAAGTATTTCTCAAATTCACAACTACTCAACTAGCATTACTCTAATATCACCATCTTCATATCTCAAAACAATTATCAAGCATCAAACTTCTCATAGTATTCAACGCACTTATAAGAAAGCTTTTACTAATCTTGGATGCCTATCATTTTAGGACTAATTTCTCAATTTAAGCAAATTACCATGCTGCTTTGTAGGACTCTCAAAATAATATAAGTGAAGCATGAGAGAACAATAATTTCTATAAAAAAAACCACCGCTGTGCTCTAAAATATATAAGTGAAGCACTAGAGAAAAAACTATATAGCTCAAAAGATACTCATAGAAACCACTTTTTGATTCAAGATAATACATCCAAACCACTTTTTGAAGCACTAGAGTATAAGTGAAGCACATAGAGTATGCTAATAAATTCCGAATCATGTGTGTCTCTCTCAAAAGGTGTGTACAGCAAGGATGATTGTGGTAAACTAAAAAGCAAAGACTCAAATCATACAAGACGCTCCAAGCAAACCACTTATTATGTGGTGAATAAAAATATAGCTCCACGTAAAGTTACCGATGGACGAAGACGAAAGAGGGGATGCCTTCCGGGGCATCCCCAAGATTTGGCTTTTTGGTGTCCTTAGATTTACCTTGGGGTGCCTTGGGCATCCCCAAGCTTAGGCTCTTGCCACTTGTTCCATAATCCATCAAATCTTTACCCGAAACATGAAAACTTCACAACACAAAACTTAACAGAAAATCTCGTGAGCTCCGTTAGCGAAAGAAGACAAAATACCACTTCAAGGTACTGTATTGAACTCATTCTTTATTTATATTGGTGTTAAACCTATTGTATTCCAACTTTTCTATGGTTTATAAATGATACGTCTCCGTCGTATCTACTTTTCCAAACACTTCTGCCTTGTTTTGGACTCTAACTTGCATGATTTGAATGGAACTAACCCGGACTGACGCTGTTTTCAGCAGACTTTCCATGGTGTTATTTATGTGCAGAAACAAAAGTTCTCGGAATGACCTGAAACTCCACGGAACATCTTTTTGGAAAATATTAAAAATACTGGAAGAAAAATCCACGTCGGGGGGCCCACACCCTGTCCACGAGGGTGGGGGGTGCGCCTGCCCCCTACCTCGTGGGCCCCCTGACGCTCCACCGACCTCAACTCCAACTCCCTATATTCACTTTCAGGGAGAAAAAATAATCAGGGAGAAGGATTCATCGCGTTTTACGATACGGAGCCGCCGCCAAGCCCTAAAACCTCTCGGGAGGGATGATCTGGAGTCCGTTCGGGGCTCCGGAGAGGGGAATCCGTCGCCATCGTCATCATCAACCATCCTCCATCACCAATTTCATGATGCTCACCGCCGTGCGTGAGTAATTCCATCGTAGGCTTGCTGGACGGTGATGGGTTGGATGAGATCTATCATGTAATCGAGTTAGTTTTATTAGGATTTGATCCCTAGTATCCACTATGTTCTGAGATTGATGTTGCTATGACTTTGCTATGCTTAATGCTTGTCACTAGGGCCCAAGTGCCATGATTTCAGATCCGAACCTATTATGTTTTCATGAATATATGTGAGTTCTTGATCCTATCTTGCAAGTCTATAGTCACCTACTATGTGTTATGATCCGGCAACCCCGAAGTGACAATAATCGGACCACTCCCGGTGATGACCGTAGTTTGAGGAGTTCATGTATTCACTATGTGCTAATGCTTTGTTCCGGTACTCTATTAAAAGGAGGCCTTAATATCCCTTAGTTTCCATTAGGACCCCGCTGCCACGGGAGGGTAGGACAAAAGATGTCATGCAAGTTCTTTTCCATAAGCACGTATGACTATATTCGGAATACATGCCTACATTACATTGATGAACTGGAGCTAGTTCTGTGTCACCCTATGTTATGATTGTTACATGATGAACCGCATCCGGCATAATTCTCCATCACCGATCCAATGCCTACGAGCTTTTCATATATTGTTCTTCGCTTATTTACTTTTCTGTTGCTACTATTACAATCACTACAAAACACCAAAAATATTACTTTTGTTACCGTTACCACTACTGTCATATTACTTTGCTACTAAATACTTTGCTGCAGATACTAAGTTATCCAGGTGTGGTTGAATTGACAACTCAACTGCTAATACTTGAGAATATTCTTTGGCTCCCCTTGTGTCGAATCAATAAATTTGGGTTGAATACTCTACCCTCGAAAACTGTTGCGATCCCCTATACTTGTGGGTTATCAAGACTATTTTCTGGCGCCGTTGCCGGGGAGCATAGCTCTATTCTTTGAGTCACTTGGGATTTATATCTGCTGGTCACTATGAAGAACTTGAAAGACGAGAAAACAAAAATTTATCCCTCAACTACGAGGGGAGGTAAGGAACTGCCATCTAGCTCTGCACTTGATTCACCTTCTGTTTTGAGTAAGCTTGCGACACCTAAATCTACTTCTGCTATTCGCTCTGATATGTCGCATGTTATTGATGATGCTACTTCTGCTATGCATGATACTTATGATGAAACTACTTCTATGCTTGATACTACTGTGCCACTTGGTGAATTTCTTGATGAACAACTTGCTAGGGTTAGAGAGAAAGAAATTATTGAAACTGATAACATTGATGAAAGTGAGGATGAAGACTCTTCCCCTAATAAATATGAATCGCCTGTTATTCCTGAGGGTTATGTTTTTGAAAAAGAAGCTGCTTTAGCTATTTTAGCTTGCAAAGATAGATACGAGCTCAAGAGATTATTAGCTAAATGGAAGCAGCAATCTCTTAATGCTAAAATGAAACCTGACCCTGCTTTTGCTACTTCACCTATCTGTGTTACTGATAAGGATTATGAATTTTCTGTTGATCCTGATATAATTACTTTGGTTGAATCTGATCCTTTTCATGGCTATGAATCTGAAACTGTTGTGGCACATCTTACTAAATTAAATGATATAGCCACCTTGTTCACTAATGATGAGAAATCTCGCTACCTTTATATCCTCAAAATATTTCCGTTCTCATTAAAGGGTGATGCTAAGATATGGTTTAATTCTCTTGATCCTGGTTGTGTGCGTAGTCCCCAGGATATGATTTATTACTTCTCTGCTAAATATTTCCCTGCTCATAAGAAACAAGCTGCTTTGAGGGATATATATAATTTTGTGCAAATTGAAGAAGAGAGTCTCCCACAAGCTTGGGGGAGGCTTCTCAAGTTACTTAATGCTTTGCCTGATCATCTTCTTAAGAAAAATGAAATACTTGATATCTTTTATAATGGACTAACCGATGCTTCCAGAGATTACCTGGATAGTTGTGCTGGTTCTGTTTTCAGGGAAAGAACACCGGATGAAGCTGAAATTCTATTGAATAATATGTTGACAAATGAAAATAATTGGACACTTTCTGAGCCAGCTCCTGAGCCAATTCCTGAGCCTATTCCTAAACCAACTCCGAAGAAGAGAGGTGTTCTATTTCTCAGTCCTGAAGATATGCAAGAGGCAAAGAAATCTATGAAAGAAAAAGGTATTAAAGATGAAGATGTTAAGAATTTAATTCCTATTGAAGAAATACATGGTCTTAATTTACCGCCTGTTGAAGAAACATATGATCTTAATTCATTACCTATTGAAGAAACTCATGGTCTTGATAACCCGACACAGGTAGTAAAGGTAAATTCTCTCTATAGATATGATAAAGCTGAAATCCCTCCTACTAAAATTGCTAGCCAATGCTTGGATGAGTTTGATAACTTTATGGTTAAGCAGGAAGATTTCAATGCTTATTTTGGTAGACAATTAAAACAAAATGCTTATATGATTGAACGCTTGGGTGATTATATGTCTAGAGTTAAAGGTGAACTTAAACTCATTAGTAAACATGCTTCTATGGTTACCACTCAAGTAGAACAAGTACTTAAAGCTCAAAATGATTTGCTCAATGAATTGAATAGTAAGAATAATGACTATGCTGTTAGAGTGGCTACTAGAACTGGTAAGATGACTCAGGAACCTTTGTATCCTGAAGGCCACCCTAAGAGAATTGAACAATCTTCTCAGAGAAATAATATTGATGCACCTAGTTCTTCTAAAAAGAAGAAAAACAAAAATGATAGGACTTTGCATGCTTCTAGTGAACCTATTGTTGAACCACCTGAGAATCCAAATGATATATCTATTTTTGATGCTGAAACACAATCTGGTAATGAACATGAACCTAATGAAAATGCTAGTGATGATGTTCATGATGATGCTCAACCTAGTAATGATAATGATGTAGAAATTGAACCTGCTGTTGATCTTGATAACCCACAATCAAAGACTCAACGTTATGATAAGAGAGACTTTGTTGCTAGGAAACACGGTAAAGAAAGAGAACCATGGGTTCAGAAACCCATGCCTTTTCCTCCCAAACCATCCAAGAAAAAGGACGATGAGGATTTTGAGCGCTTTGCTGAAATGATTAGACCTATCTTTTTGCATATGCGATTAACTGATATGCTCAAAATGAATCCTTATGCTAAGTATATGAAAGATATTGTTACAAATAAAAGAAAGATACCGGAAGCTGAAATTTCCACCATGCTTGCTAATTACACTTTTAAAGGTGGAATACCAAAGAAACTTGGAGATCCAGGAGTACCTACTATACCATGCTCCATTAAAAGAAACTATGTTAAAACTGCTTTATGTGATCTTGGAGCCGGTGTTAGTGTTATGCCTCTCTCTTTATATCGTAGACTTGACTTGAATAAGTTGACACCTACTGAAATATCTTTGCAAATGGCTGATAAATCAAATGCTATACCTGTCAGTATTTGTGAGGATGTGCCTGTTGTGGTTGCAAACGTTACTATTTTAACGGACTTTGTTATTCTTGATATTCCCGAGGACGATAGTATGTCTATTATTCTTGGAAGACCCTTTTTGAATACTGCAGGGGCTGTTATTGATTGCAACAAAGGCAATGTCACTTTTCATGTTAATGGTAATGAGCATACGGTACACTTTTCGAGGAAACAACCTCAAGTTCATAGTATCAACTCTATTGGAAAAATTCCATCGATTATATTTGGAGGTTTTGAATTTCCTCTTCCTACTGTTAAGAAGAAATATGGTATTCTTATTATTGGGGATATGCATATCCCCATTGAGGTAACATAGTGTTATTCGAAATTTCTCCGGTTCCATGTTATTCGGAATGAGTTTGTTAACAAGACTTGATCAACCTTGTTAGTGGATTCCTTTTGATGAGCATGAGATGGATGAAACTAGAAGGCACAACCTTCTGTACCCTCTTTCTACTTTCTGTTATTTAGTTGAAATAAAGTAAAAACAATATTTTTTTGTCTGTTTTCTGATTTATCCGTGCAATATAAAATACCCCGAAAATAAAAGTTCTCCAAATGCCCTGAAAATGAAATATGATTTTTTCTAGAATATTTGAGAATATCTGGCACTGAGAACACAACAGGAGGGGCAAGCACCTGGCCACGAGGGTGGAGGGCGCGCCCTACCCCCTGGGCACGCCTCTGCCTCGTGGGCCCATGGTGGCCCCCTCCACTTATTCCTGCACCCACACACTTCTTCTTCCTCCCAAAAAATTCACCATCCAGCTCAAGCACGAGTTCTAGCTAATTTTGCTGCGATTTTCGATCTCCTTGCTCAAAGCACCTCTCACAAAACTGCTTGGGGGATTGTTCCTTGGTATGTGACTCCTCCATTGGTCCAATTAGTTTTTGTTCTAGTGCTTTATTCATTGCAAATTTGTGCTGCCTAGGTGACCATGTTCTTGAGCTTGCATGTCAAATTTATATGGTTCCAAGTAGCTCTAATGCTTGATATAGGCTCTAGGCACTTGTAGGAGTAGTTGCTATCAATTTTATTGAGCTTGGTTCACTTTTGTTTGAAGTTACTAAAAATTTCAAAAAAAATTCAAAGGAGGAAATATGCTTAGGAAAATGTACCAAGGTGGTTCTTCAAGGAAGCAAGGACCCAGGCTTGCAATGCGTGATGCTGACGAGGAGCCACTAAGGGACGCTCCAGTGCGGCCCTGTGAATGGCCTTCAGAAAACTTTATGGATCGAGCGGGAATCAAGGAAGAATTTAATGCATATTTGCGTAACGCTGATCTTGTGAGCTTCGAGGCAGAAAAATGCCGTCAGTACCACTATCTCACTAGTTCCTTTGTGAGGAGGTTTGAATTTTCATCTTCACGTAATTCTCCAACTGTCCTGTTTGATCTTTATGAAAAATCTTATACCATGGACTTAGAGGATTTTACCACTACTTGGAAACTTCCGCAATGGGTTAGTGCTAGTGAACCCCGCAAATCTGAATTTATAAATTTTCTTGCTAGTATAACTATGGGGGAATCTAGAGATATAGCACAAGCTACCATAGGGAGCATTCATTTTCCTGCTATACATTATTTTGCTCTCTTCATAGGTAGGTGCATAACTGGGAAAGATGAAGCATGTCATATGTGTGTCCCTGACCTCAGTATTCTTAGGAGTGCTGTGTTAGGAGACAAATCTTATAATTTGGGAGCCATTGTTGCACGTAGGTTGCATAATAATAGATTCGATGGAGATTTCTTCGGTGGAATTTATGCAACCCGCTTAGCTGATTTTCTTCGTGTAACCGTATGTAATGATGATATTGAATTGCCTCCTGCTTACCTAGACTTTAATGCTATGGTTCACCACCAGTTTGTTGAGAGGAATGAATCACCTCTCCAGTATCGCTTAATCTTTGACAGATGCCGTGCTGTCCGTATTACTCTCCCTGCTCCTGCCTTCTTTGATTATCAGGCAAAAGGAAGATATGTTATTACCAGAGAGGAGGCAGATGAGTACGAGAGGAGGGCGGAGGCAGCTCGCCACCACGCTGCAGCCTAGGAGGCAATAATTGCCGCATCTCAGTACGACCCCGGCTACAACTACGGATATCCGCCAGGCCATCCGTGGCAATAAACCAACTTAGGCCAAAAGCCTAAGCTTGGGGGAGTACGTATTTCCCACCGACATTACATTTATGTTCACACACTCATTGCTAGATGTCGGTGCTCATACTCTTTCATTGTAATATCCATGCTAGTTTATTTTCTTTTTCTTGCTTTCTTCTTGTGTGTTTGTTAAACCTTAAGAAAAACAAAAACAAAAAAAATAGTAATAGCTTTTATCTAGTTTACTTTTCTTGCTGTAGTAGTAATAATTAAAAAGAAAACCCAAAAAGATTTCCTATTCTTCTTTTGCTTGTTGGGAGCTTTCCCGTGTAAATAGTTTTATTTCTTTTCTTTTCTTTGGGGGTCGATAGGAGAAGACCATAATTAAATTGTTGAAGTGGCTCTTATATGCATTATTGTTGATTTAACCAAGAGCCCATATTGCGTTGCCTTCTCCTGTTTATTGAATGCTCGCAGATTCCAGCTTAGTCCAATGCACGTGCACTCTTATTATTTTTCACATCGTTCGGTCGTGCAAGTGAAAGGCAATTATGACGATATATGATGGACTGACTGAGATAAGAAAAGCTGGTATGAACTCGACCTCTCTTGTTTTTGTAAATATGATTAGTTCATCGTTCCTGATTCAGCCTATTATGAATAAACATGTTTGCAATGACAATTAGAGATCATAGTTGCTTGTGCCATGCTTGATTAGCTATGAGTTATAATGGTTTACCTTGCGTGCCAACATGCTATTAAAATGGTTGTGATGTGGTATAGTGGGGTGGTATCCTCCTTTGAATGATTTAAGTGACTCGACTTGGCACATGTTCACGCATGTAGTTGAAACAAATCAACATAGCCTTCACGATATTTATGTTCATGGTGGATTATATCCTACTCATGCTCTTACTCAATGTTCATTAATTTTAATGCATGTTCATGACTGTTGTCGCTCTCTAGTTGGTCGCTTCCCAGTCTTTTGCTAGCCTTCACTTGTACTAAGCGGGAATACTGCTTGTGCATCCAATCCCTTAAACCCCAAAGTTATTCCATATGAGTCCACCATACCTTCCTATATGCGGTATCTACCTACCATTCCAAGTAAATTTGTATGTGCCAAACTCCAAACCTTCAAATGAAATTCTGTTTTGTATGCTCGAATAGCTCATGTATCAACTAGGGCTGTCCGTATCTTCCATGCTAGGCGGGTTATTCTCAAGAGGAGTGGACTCCGCTCCTCACTCACGAGAAAATGGCTGGTCACCGGGATGCCCAGTCCCATGCTTTATGCAAATCAAATCAAAATAATCGCAAACAAAACTCCCCCGGGGCTGTTGCTAGTTGGAGGCACTCGTTGTTTCGAGCAAGCCATGGATTGATGCTTGTTGGTGGAGGGGGAGTATAAACTTTACCATTCTGTTTCGGAACCGCCTATAATGTGTGTAGCATGGAAGATATCGCCATCTCTTGGTTGTTATGTTGACAATGAAAGTATGCCGCTTAAAATATTATTTATCTCTATTTCAAAACCGAGCTCTGGCACCTCTACAAATCCCTGCTTCCCTCTGCGAAGGGCCTATCTATTTACTTTTATGTTGAGTCATCACCCTCTTATTAAAAAGCACTAGCTGGAGAGCGCAGCTGTCATTTGCATCCATTACTATTAATTTATATTGGGTATGACTATGATTGGATCTCTTTTACCATGAATTACAATGTCTAGTCAGTCCTTGATCTTTAAAGGTGCTCTGCATTTATGTTTTGCGGTCTCAGAAAGGGCTAGCGAGATACCATCTTATTATATCATATCATGATTGTTTTGAGAAAGTGTTGTCATCCGAGATTTATTATTATTGCTCGCTAGTTGATTATACCATTGATATGAGTAAACATGAGACCTAAGAGTTATTGTGAATGTGGTTAGTCATAATCTTTGCTGAAAACTTGAATGCTGGCTTTACATATTTACAACAACAAGAGCAAACAGAGTTTGTAAAAGTTTTTATTTATCACTTTCAGTTTGTCAACTGAATTGCTTGAGGACAAGCAAAGGTTTAAGCTTGGGGGAGTTGATACGTCTCCATCGTATCTACTTTTCCAAACACTTTTGCCCTTGTTTTGGACTCTAACTTGCATGATTTGAATGGAACTAACCCGGATTGACGCTGTTTTCAGCAGACTTTCCATGGTGTTATTTATGTGCAGAAACAAAAGTTCTCGGAATGACCTAAAACTCCACGGAACATCTTTTTGGAAAATATTAAAAATACAGGAAGAAAAATCCATGTCGGTGGGCCCACACCCTGTCCACGAGGGTGGGGGGCGCGCCCCCCTACCTCGTGGGCCCCCTAACGCTCCGTCGACCTCAACTCCAACTCCATATATTCACTTTCGGGGAGAAAAAAAATCAGGGAGAAGGATTCATCGCGTTTTACGATACGGAGCCGCCGCCAAGCCCTAAAACTCTCGGGAGGGCTGATCTGGAGTCTGTTCGGGGCTCCGGAGAGGGGAATCCGTCGCCATCGTCATCATCAACCATCCTCCATCACCAATTTCATGATGCTCACCGCCGTGCGTGAGTAATTCCATCATAGGCTTACTGGATGGTGATGGGTTGGATGAGATCTATCATGTAATCGAGTTAGTTTTGTTAGGGTTTGATCCCTAGTATCCACTATGTTCTGAGATTGATGTTGCTATGACTTTGCTATGCTTAATGCTTGTCACTAGGGCCCGAGTGCCATGATTTCAGATCTGAACCTATTATGTTTTCATGAATATATGTGAGTTCTTGATCCTATCTTGCAAGTCTATAGTCACCTACTATGTGTTATGATCCGGCAACCCCGAAGTGACAATAATCCGGACCACTCCCGGTGATGACCGTAGTTTGAGGAGTTCATGTATTCACTATGTGCTAATGCTTTGTTCCGGTACTCTATTAAAAGGAGGCCTTAATATCCCTTAGTTTCCATTAGGACCCCGCTGCCACGGGAGGGTAGGACAAAAGATGTCATGCAAGTTCTTTTCCATAAGCACGTATGACTATATTCGGAATACATGCCTACATTACATTGATGAACTGGAGCTAGTTCTGTGTCACCCTATGTTATGATTGTTACATGATGAACCGCATCCGGCATAATTCTCCATCACCGATCCAATGCCTACGAGCTTTTCATATATTGTTCTTCGCTTATTTACTTTTCTGTTGCTACTGTTACAATCACTACAAAACACCAAAAATATTACTTTTGTTACCGTTACCACTACTGTCATATTACTTTGCTACTAAATACTTTGCTGCAGATATTAAGTTATCCAGGTGTGGTTGAATTGACAACTCAACTGCTAATACTTGAGAATATTCTTTGGCTCCCCTTGTGTCGAATCAATAAATTTGGGTTGAATACTCTACCCTCGAAAACTGTTGCGATCCCCTATACTTGTGGGTTATCAATAAACTATTTTACTAGCCATATATTCATCAAAATAAGCAAACAACACACGAAAAACAGAATCTGTCAAAAACAGAACAGTCTGTAGTAATCTGTAACTGATGCAAACTTCTGGAACTCAGAAAAATCTACCAAAATAGGAAGACCTAGATAATTTGTTTATTGATCTATTGCAATTGGAATCAGTATTTTATCACGTTCTGGTGATTTTTAACAATTGTTTTCGTGAACAGAAAGTTTCTGGAATTTTCAGCAAGATCAAATAACTATTATCCAAGAAGATCCTATAGGTTTAACTTGGCACAAACACTAATTAAAACACAAAACCACATCTAACCAGAAGCTAGATGGAAGATTTATTCCTAAACAGGAGCAAAAAGCAAAAAAACTAAAATAAAATTGGGTTGCCTCCCAACAAGCGCTATCGTTTAACGCCCCTAGCTAGGCATTTATAATTTTGATGATGCTCACATGAAAGACAAGAATTGAAGCGCAAAGAGAGCATCATAAAACACGTGACAAACACATCTAAGTCTAACATAATTCCTATGCATAGGCATCTTATAGACAAACAAATTATCAAGGCAAGCAAAAACTAGCATATGCAAGGAAGCGGAAAGAAACAATAGATATCTCAACATAACGAGAGGTAATTTAGTAACATGAAAATTTCTACGACCATATTTTCCTCTCTCATAATAATTACATGTAGGATCATAAGCAAATTCAACAATATAGCTATCACATAACATATTCTCAACACGATCCACATGCATGCGAAGTTGACACTCTTCCAAAATAGTGGGATTATCATTAACTAAAGTCATGACCTCTCCAACCCCACTTTTATCAAAAATACCATAAGATTGAACATTCTCAAAATATGTGGGATCTAAAGTTGACACTCTTCCAAACCCACTTTCAATATTATTGCAAACATTATTATCAATCTCATATTCATCATGGGGCTTAAATACATTTTCAAGATCATAAGAAGAATCACCCCAATCATGATCATTGGAACAAGTAGTAGACATAGCAAAACTAGCATCCCCAAGCTTAGGGTTTTGAATATTATTAGCACGATTGACATCAAGAGAATTTATAGTAAAATCATTGCAATCATGTTTTTTATTCAAGGAGCTATTGTGAATCTCTTCATAAATTTCTTCATCACAATTTTCAGATTTACGAATTTCAAGCAAAACCTCATAAAGATAATCTAGTGCACCCAAATCACTAGAAATTGGTTCATCATAATTGAATCTCTTAAAAAGATCAGCAAGGGGATGAGGATCCATATCAATAGATTTTTAGCAAGCGAAGATGCAAGCACATAGAAGGCACATGGCAACACAAGCAAACGAAAAAGACGAACGGAAGAGGGGCGAATAAAACGGCAAGGGTGAAGTGGGGGAGACGAAACTGAGAAGCAAATGGCAAATAATGTAATGCGAGGGATAAGAGTTTGTGATGGGTACTTGGTATGTCTTGACTTGTGCGTAGACTCCCCGGCAACGGCGCCAGAAATCCTTCTTGCTACCTCTTGAGCACTGCGTTGGTTTTCCCTTGAAGAGGAAAGGGTGATGCAGTAAAGTAGCGTAAGTATTTCCCTCAGTTTTTGAGAACCAAGGTATCAATCCAGTAGGAGACTACGCTCGAGTCCCATGCACCTACACAAACAAATAAGAACCTCGCAACCAACGTGATAAAGGGGTTGTCAATCCCTTCACGGTCACTTACGAGAGTGAGATCTGATAGAGATGATAAGATAATATTTTTGGTCTTTTTATGATAAAGACTAAAAGTAAAGAAAGCAAAATAAACGGCGCGAGAAATAGCTTGTTGACGGGAGATTAATATGATGGAAAATAGACCCGGGGGCCATAGGTTTCACTAGTGGCTTCTCTCAAGATAGCATAAGTATTACGGTGGGTAAATGAATTAGTATCGAGCAATTGATAGAATTGAGCATAGTTATGAGAATATCTAGGTATGATCATGTATATAGGCATCACGTCCGTGACAAGTAGACCGAAATGATTCTGCATCTACTACTATTACTCCACACATCGACCGCTATCCAGCATGCATCTAGAGTATTAAGTTCATAAGAATAGAGTAACGCTTTAAGTGAGATGACATGATGTAGAGGGATAAACTCATGCAATATGATATAAACCCCATCTTTTTATCCTCGATGGCAACAATACAATACGTGCCTTGCTGCCCCTGCTATCACTGGGAAAGGACACTGCAAGATTGAACCCAAAGCTAAGCACTTCTCCCATTGCAAGAAAGATCAATCTAGTAGGCCAAACCAAACTGATATTCGAAGAGACTTGCAAAGATAACCAATCATACATAAAAGAATTCAGAGAAGATTCAAATATTGTTCATAGATAATCTTGATCATAAACCCACAATTCATCGGATCTCGACAAACACACCGCAAAAGAAGAGTTACATCAAATAGATTTCCAAGAGAATCGAGGAGAACTTTGTATTGAGATCCAAAGAGAGAGAAGAAGCCATCTAGCTAATAACTATGGACCCGAAGGTCTAAGGTAAACTACTCACACATCACCAGAGAGGCTATGGTGTTGATGTAGAAGCCCTCCGTGATCAATGCCCCCTCCGGCAGGACGCCGGAAAAGGCCCCAAGATGGGATCTCACGGGTACAGAAGGTTGCGGCGGTGGAATTAGGTTTTCGTGGGCGCTTCTGATGGTTTGGGGGTACGTAGGTATATATAGGAGGAAGAAGTATGTCGGTGGAGCCACGAGGGGCCCACGAGGGTGGAGGGCGCGCCTTGGGGGGTAGGCGTGCCCCCTACCTCGTGTCTTCCTTGTTTGTTGCTTGAAGTCCACTCCAAGTGCTCTGGATCACGTTTGTTCCAAAAATCACGTTCCCGAAGGTTTCATTCCATTTGGACTCCGTTTCATATTCTTTTTCTATGAAACACTGAAATAGGCAAAAAACAGCAATTTGGGCTGGGCCTCCGGTTAATAGGTTAGTCCCAAAAAATAATATAAAATTTTATAAATAAGCCCATTAAACATCCAAAATAGAATATATAATAGCATGGAACAATCAAAAATTATAGATACGTTGGAGACGTATCACGACCACTAGCAAACCGCGGAAAAAGAACTGCTCTGATTACAAGCAAACAAATAAACAAGACAACAAGGAAATAAATAAGCAAGCAACTTACATTAGGCTATCACGGCTATTACACATATTACATCCATTGGGCATCAAAGTTCGCCACCAGTGCAAATATAGGGAACAAAGCAGCACATCATATACACTGGTTGTCAAAGTTGGCGACCAGTGCAAATAAACGCCGCAGCAAAACAAGTCCAGAACTGAAACCACTTCAGAAGAGCCCAAGAAACAATATCCTGGGTACCCATAATGCTGGCAAGATGCTTAGCAAGCTTATTAATTTTCTCTTGTTTGGCGCATAAATCCTCCAGCACTTGCTGTTGCACCAGAAAGTATGCATCTGAATTCTGCAGGGACTTCCTCAGTCCTTCGGCTTCCTATCGCATAACATTTGATCGATGTCTTTCAACTTGAAATTGAGACTCAAGAAGCCAAACTAATTCAGGTAGCGAGTTCGAAGAGCTGGTGCCATCAGTAGTAGCCAGGAACTCGAACACTACATCAAGACATGACTTTGGGGTTGTCTCAGTGTCTTCAGTATAGTTTTTATCAGCTTTCTTGGAGACCAGCAAGGATGTCTCACTATCTTGAACCTTATCTACATTACTTCCTTTACCATTGCATAACGAGGTACTCTTCTCCAATATTTTATCCGCGTTCTAAAAGAGAAACAAACAAACATATCACATGTTTACAATGTAGTATATGAAACTCATTTTGGTAAACCAGTTCAGTAGTAAGGTGGACATGATAACAGCATGAAACAAACATATATCTATGTAGTATGGTCACTGTATGGTCTATATCATTCTAGTATGTTGCCAAATCAAGATAGATACAGTTCGAATCGTATCTATTTAAGACAAAGCAGCATAGACAGAATATAAGTGTGGGAAACTACACAACAATAACAACACTTGTAATGTGCATGGCATGAGAACAATTGTTTATTCAATTGAAACTGAAATCAACATAGAGCAAGTTACAACAGCAAACACGTTAAAGAAACAGGTTTAAAACATAACTGTTGCGCCATTGGAGTTTCAATTGCATCCTTCAAATTTGAAATTAGTTGGTATGAGTAAATACAGTGATGCAAGAGCAAATTAGTATGAACCATAGCTACGGAACCTGACCTAAGAACAATTCTTCTTCTGCTTTAAGCGTTGACTTGGGGTTCGGAGTGGTGGTCCCCGTGCTTTGGGCACTGCAGTTGCCTTACTAACTGCTCGTGTTCGGGTGCTCTGTGGTGGAGACGGTGCTGTGTCAACTGAAACTGGGTTACTATCTGCTGGGGTTGGGGTTAGAAGGGGTGTAGCTAGTTCTCTGTCCAACTGGGTAGGGGTACAATCTGCGTGAGTCGGGGTCATGTGTGGTGGGGCTGGTTCTTGGGCAAGTACAACCGTGGTCCAACTGGGTAGGCATACAATCTGCGTGAGTCGGGGTCATGTGTGGTGGGGCTGGTTCTTGGGCAAGTACAACCGTGGTTCTATCTGCATCGACAGGTAGCATGATCTTTTCTGAACACCGTGTTTTTACTCCCACAGATACTGCCATCACCCCCTCTAATTGAAATGGCTGATAAACAAGAAAAGTAATTGAATGTACAAACATTGTAAGATAGACATATGCAATGGGTAGTAGGGAAGAAAACATGGCATGAAATAATTCACATTTATGTTGTGTAACCAAACAGAATAGCAGGACATAAATTCACATATATGATGGGTAATTAAACAGGATAGCATGACACAATTTCACATGTATGATGGCTAACTAAACAGGATAGAATGACATACTTCAAAATATGATGACTACATAAACAGGATGACATGATATAACTATACGATGTGTCTACTAAAGTGGTTGGCATGCCATAAATCACAAATATGCCGTCGATGGAAACATGATGGCATGATATAATTCACGGATAGAATGACATAATTCAAAATATGATGACTATGTAAACGGGATGAGATGGTATAACTATATTATGTCTTTAGAAAATGGGTTGGCATGCCGTAATTCAGATACATGCTGTCTATGTAAACATCTTGGCATGATATAATTCAAATATATGATTTATATACTAAGCAAGTGAGCAGAGGGCAATCGCATATATGATGTGTCAACTAAGGAGATGGCATTCAATATTGTGTATATGATGTAAAAATTAAGCATTGCAATACAACATATGCATGATATGAGTAATATAACCCTGCCAAGTTTGAGTATACACCTCAGGGGGATAATAGGACTGGTCATCTGTCTCTAAATCCTCCTCTGAAGAGCTATCTGTAACCAACAAGATATCTGCTTCAGCAGGTAGCATTGTCTGCTCTGAAGACCTTGTTTTCACTCCGGATTTCTCCATCACCAATTCAAATGGCTGATGCACAGGAAGAGCAGTTGAATATACAAACATTGTCGACAAATGCAACGAGAAATACAAAAAAAGGATGACATGATATAATTCACATATATGATGCTTGGATAAATAGCATGGCATTGCATAATTCACCTATATAATGCCTTGCAACAAGATAGCATTGCATAATTCACATATATAATGTCTTGCAACAAGATGGCATTGTATAATTCACATATATGGTAATTAGACACTAAACAGGTGGCATTCACACAAAGCATGTCTAAACTAAGCAAATGACATAGCAATGCAAGATACCATACGCACGATATGAGCAACATAACCCTGCCAAGTTAGAGCATGCACCTCGAGGGGGGGAATAGGACTGGTCATCTCTCTCTGAATCCTCCTCTGAGGAGCTATCTGTAACCAGCAAGACATGCGCTTCATCAGATAGCATTGTCTGCTCTGAAGACCCTGTTTCCACTCCAGATTTTCCATGACCGTGCCGAATGGCTGATGCACAGGAAGAGTAATTGAATGTACTAAAATTGTTGACAAATTTAACACGTAGTGTGCTATCAAACATCACAACGTAACTGGGTGACTATAAAGCTGCTCTACAGGTGTCTCCAATGGTGTTTGTTGAGTTGGCATAGATCGAGATTAGGATTTGTCACTCCGATTGTCGGAGAGGTATCTCTGGGCCCTCTCGGTAATGCACATCACTATAAGCCTTGCAAGCATTGTGACTAATGAGTTAGTTACGGGATGATGCATTACAGAATGAGTAAAGAGACTTGCCGGTAACGAGATTGAACTAGGTATTGAGATACCGACGATCGAATCTCGGGCAAGTAACATACCGATGACAAAGGGAACAACGTATGTTGTTATGCGGTTTGACCGATGAACATCTTCGTAGAATATGTAGGAACCAATATGAGGATCCAGGTTCTGCTATTGGTTATTGACCGGAGATGAGTCTCGTTCATGTCTACATAGTTCTCGAACCCGTAGGGTCCGCACGCTTAACGTTCGGTGACGATCGGTATTACGAGTTTATGTGTTTTGATGTACCGAAGGTAGTTCGGATTCCCGGATATGATCACGGACATGAAGAGGAGTCTTGAAATGGTCGAGACATAAAGATCGATATATTGGATGACTATGTTTGGATATCGGAATGGTTCCGAGTGAGTTCGGGCATATACCGGAGTACCGGGGGGTTACCAGAACCCCCGGGGGAGTGTATGGGCCTTATTAGGCCTTGGTGGGAGAGAGGAGGAGGTGGCCTCGGAGGGGGCGCGCCCCCAAGCTTAATCCGAATTGGGAGGGGGGTCGGCCCCCCTTTCCTTCCTCCCTCTCTCCTCCTTCCTTCCTCTCCTACTTCTACTTGGAAGGGGGGAATAGAGACAAAAGTTGATCATTGATCTCTTAGCCATGTGCGGTGCTCCCTCCACCATAATCCACCCCGGTCATATCGTTGCAGTGCTTAGGCGAAGCCCTGCGCCGGTAGCTTCATCATCACCGTTATCACGCTGTTGTGCTGACGAAGCTCTCCCCCGACACTCAGCTGGATCGAGAGTTCGTGGGACGTCACCGAGCCGAACGTGTGCAAATCGTGGAGGTGCCATACTTTCGGTACTAGGATCGATCGGATCGTGAAGACGTACGACTACATCAACCGCATTGTCATAACGCTTCCGCTTACGGTTTACGAGGGTACATGGACTACACTCTCCCCTCTCATTGCTATGCATCACCATGATAGATCTTGCGTGTGCGTAGGATTTTTTTTGAAATTACTGCGTTCCCCAACAGTGGTATCAGAGCCAGGTCTATGCGTAGATGTTATATGCACGAGTAGAACACAAAGAGTTGTCGGCGATAATAGTCATACTGCTTACCAGCATGTCATACTTTGATTCGGCGGTATTGTTGGATGAAGCGGCCCGGACCAACATTACGCGTACGCTTACGCGAGACTGGTTCTACCGATGTGCTTTGCACACAGGTGGCTGGTGGGTGTCAGTTTCTCCAACTTTAATTGAATCGAGTGTGACTACGCCCAGTCCTTGTTGAATGTTAAAACAACACACTTAACGAAAAATCGTTGTGGTTTTGATGCGTAGGTAAGAACGGTTCTTGCTCAGCCCGTAGCAGCCACGTAAAACTTGCAAATACAAAGTAGAGGACATCTAACTTGTTTTTGCAGGGCATGTTGTGATGTGATATGGTCAAGACGTGATGAGATATAAATTGTTGTATGAGATGATCATGTTTTGTTAAAGTTATCGGCAACTGGCAGGAGCCTTATGGTTGTCTCTTTATTGCATAAGATGCAAGTGCCATATAATTGCTTTACTTTATCGCTATGCGATAGCAATAGTTGCAAAAGCAATAGTTGGCGAGACGACCATGTAACGACACGTTTATAGAGATCAAGATGATGGAGATCATGGTGCCATGCCGGTGACGATGGAGATCATGACGGTACTTTGGAGATGGAGATCAAAGGCACAAGATGTTGATGGCCATATCATGTCACATATTTTGATTGCATGTGATGTTTATCTTTTATACATCTTATTTAGTTTAGTTCGGTGGTAGCATTATAAGATGATCTCTCACGAAATTTCAAGGTATAAGTGTTCTCCCTGAGTATGCACCGTTGCGACAGTTCGTCGTGCCGAGACACCACGTGATGATCGGGTGTGATAAGATCTACGTTCACATACAACGGGTGCAAGCCAATTTTGCACACGCGGAATACTCGGGTTAAACTTGACGAGCCTAGCATATGCAGATATGGCCTCGGAACACTGGAGACCGAAAGGTTGAGCGTGAATCATATAGTAGATATGATCAACATAGTGATGTTCACCATTGAAAACTACTCCATCTCACGTGATGATCGGACATGGTTTAGTTGATTTGGATCACGTGATCACTTAGATGACTAGAGGGATTTCTATCTAAGTGGGAGTTCTTTAGTAATATGATTAATTAAACTTTAATTTATCATGAACTTAGTCCTGATAGTATTAGCATATCTATGTTGTAGATCAACAGCTCGCGATATAGCTCCCCGTTTATTTTTGATATGTTCCTAGAGAAAAACTATGTTGAAAGATGATAGTAGCAATGATGCGGACTTGGTCCGTGATCTGAGGATTATCCTTATTGCTGCACATAAGAATTATGTTCTTGATGCACCACTAGGTGACTGACCTATTGCAGGAGCAGATGCAGACGTTATGAACGTTTGACAAGCTCGGTATGATGACTACTTGATAGTTTGGTGCACCATGCTTTACGGCTTAGAACCGGGACTTCAAAAATGTTTTGAACGACATGGAGCATATGAGATGTTCCAAGAGTTGAAATTGGTATTTCATACTCATGCCCGTGTTAAGAGGTATGAGAGCTCTGACAAAGTACTTTGCCTACAAGATGGAGGATAATAGCTCAACCAGTGAGCATGTGCTCAGAATGTCTGGGTACTAAAATCACTTGAATCAAGTCGGAGTTAATCTTCCAGATAAGATAGTGATTGACAGAGTTCTCTAGTCACTATCACCAAGTTACTAGAACTTCGTGATGAACTATAATATGCAAGGGATAACGGAAACGATTCCCAAGCTCTTCGCGATGCTGAAATCGGCGAAGGTAGAAATCTAGAACAAGCATCAAGTGTTGATGGTTGACAAGACCACTAGTTTCAAGTAAAAGGGCAAGGTAAAGAAAGGGAACTTCAAGAAGAATCGCAAGCAAGTTGCCACTCCCATGAAGAGGCCCAAAGCTAGACCCAAGCCTGAAACTGAGTGCTTCTACTTCAAAGGAAAAGGTCACTGGAAGTGGAACTTCCCTAGATACTTGGTGGATAAGAAGGATGGCAAAGTGAACAAAGGTATATTTGATATACATGTTATTGATGTGTACTTTACTAGTGTTTATAGCAACCCCTCAGTATTTAATACTAATTCAGTTGCTAAGAGTAGTAACTCGAAACGGGAGTTGCAATAATAAACAGAGACTAGTTAAGGGCGAGGTAATGTTGTGAGTTGGAAGTGATTCCAAGGTTGATAAGATCACCATCGCACACTCCCTTTACCTTCGGGATTAGTGTTGAACCTAAAATAAATGTTATTTGGTGTTTGCATTGAGCATAAATATGATTGGATCATGTTTATTGGAATACAGTTATTCATTTAAGTCAAAGAATAATTTTTGTTCTATTTACATGAATAAAACCTTCTATGGTCATACACTCAATATAAATGGTTTATTGAATCCCGATTGTAGTGATACACATATTCACAATATGTGTGCCAAAAGATGCAAACTTAATAATGATATTGCAACTTATATGTGGCACTGCCGTTTAGGTCATATTGGTGTAAAGCGCATGAAGAAACTCCATACTGATGGGCTTTTGGAATCACTTGATGCTTGCCAACTATGCCTCATGGGCAAGATGACTAAGACTTTGTTCTTCGGAACAATGGAGCGAGCAACAGACTTGTTGGAAATAATACAAACTGATGTGTGCGGTCCAATAAGTGTTGAGGCTCGCGGCGGGTATCGCTATTTTCTGACCTTCACAGATGATTTGAGCAGATATGGGTATATCTACTTGATGAAACATAAAGTCTGAAACATTTGAAAAGTTCAGAGAATTTCAGAGTGAAGTGGAAAATCATCGTAACAAGAAAATAAAGTTTCTACGATCTGATCACGAAAACGAATATTTGAGTTACGAGTTTGGTCTTCATTTGAAACAATGTGGAATAATTTCACAACTCACGCCACCTGGAACACCACAGCGTAATGGTGTGTCCAAATGTCATAACCGTACTTTATTAGATATGGTGCAATCTATGATGTCTCTTACCAAATTACCACTATCGTTTTGGGTTATGCATTAGAGACAGCTGCATTCACGTTAAATAGGGCACCGTCTAAAAATCCATTGAGACGACACCGTATGAACTGTGGTTTAGCAAGAAACCTAAGCTGTCGTTTCTTAAAGTTTGGGGTAGCGATGCTTATGTGAAAAAGTGTCAACCTGATAAGCTCAAGCCCAAATCGGAGAAGTGCGTCTTCATAGGATACCCAAAAGAAACTGTTGGGTACACCTTCTATCACAGATCCGAAGGCAAGATCTTTGTTGCTAAGAGTGGATCCTTTCTAGAGAAGGAGTTTCTCTCGAAAGATGTGAGTGGGAGGAATGTAGAACTTGATGAGGTAATTGTACCTTCTCCCGAATTGGAAAGTAGTTCATCACAGAAAACAGTTCCAGTGATTCCTACACCAATTAGTGAGGAAGCTAATGATGATGATCATGAAACTTCAGATCAAGTTACTACCGAACCTCGTAGGTCAACCAGAGTACGTTCCACACCAGAGTGGTACGGTAATCCTATTCTGGAAATCATGTTACTAGACCATGACAAACCTACGAACTATGAGGAAGCGATGATGAGCCCAGATTCCGCAAAATGGCTTGAGGCCATAAAATCTGAGATGGGATCCATGTATGAGAACAAAGTGTGGACTTTGGTGGACTTGCCCGATGATTGGTAAGCCATTGAGAATAAACGGATCTTCAAGAGGATGACGGACGCTGATAGTAGTGTTACTATCTACAAAACTTGAATTGTCGAAAAAGGTTTTCGACAAGTTCAAAGTGTTGACTACGATGAGATTTTCTCACTCTTAGCGATGCTTAAGTCTGTCCAAATCATGTTAGCAATTGCCACATTTTATGAAATCTAGCAAATGGATGTCAAAACTGCATTCCTTAATGGATTTCTTAAAGAAGAGTTGTATATGATACAACAAGAAGTTTTTGTCAATCCTAAAGGTGCTAACAAAGTGTGCAAGCTCCAGCGATCCATCTATGGACTGGTGCAAGCATCTAGGAGTTGGAATATATGCTTTGATGAGTTGATCAAAGCATATACAGTTTAATACAGACTTGCGGTGAAGACTGTATTTACAAGAAAGTGAGTGGGAGCACTATAACATTTCTGATAAGAATATGTGAATGACATATTGTTGATCGGAAATAATGTAGAATTTTCTAGAAAGCATAAAGGAGTGTTTGAAAGGAGTTTTTCAAACAAAGACCTCAGTGAAGCTGCTTAGATATTGAGCATCAAGATCTATAGAGATAGATCAAGACGCTAGATAAAATTTTTCAATGAGTACATACCTTGACAAGTTTTTGAAGTAGTTCAAAATGGAACAGTCAAAGAAAGAGTTCTTGCATGTGTTGCAAGGTGTGAAGTTGAGCAAGACTCAAAGCCCGACCACGGCAGAAGATAGAGAGAGAATGAAAGTCATTTCCTATGCCTCAACCATAGGTTCTATAAAGTATGCCATGCTGTGTACCAGACCTATTGTATACCCTGCCCTGAGTTTGACAAGGGAGTACAATTTTGTTCTAGGAGTAGATCACTGGACATCGGTCAAAAATATCCTTAGAGGACTAAGGAAATATTTCTCGGTTATGGAGGTGATAAAGAGTTTGTCGTAAAGAGTTACGTCGATGCAAGCTTTGACACCGATCTGGATGACTCTAAGTCACAATCTAGATACATATTGAAAGTGGGAGCAATTAGCTAAAGTAGTTCCATGCGGAGCATTGTAGACATACAAATTTGCAAAATACATGCGGATCTGAATGTGGTAGACCCGTTGACTAAACTTCTCTCACAAGCAAAACATGATCACACCTTAGTACTCTTTGGGTGCTAATCACATGGCGATGTGAACTAGATTATTAACTCTAGTAAACCCTTTGGGTATTGGTCACATGGCGATGTGAACTATAGAGTGTTAAATCACATGACGATGTGAACTATTGGTGTTAAATCACATGGCGATGTGAACTAGATTATTGACTCTAATGCAAGTGGGAGACTGAAGGAAATGCCCTAGAGGCAATAATAAAGTTGTTATTTATATTTCCCTATATCATGATAAATGTTTATTATTCATGCTAGAATTGTATTAACCGGAAACTTAGTACATGTGTGAATACATAGACAAACAGAGTGTCACTAGTATGCCTCTACTTGACTAGCTCGTTGAATCAAAGATGGTTAAGTTTCCTAGCCATAGACATGAGTTGTCATTTGATTAACGGGATCACATCATTAGAGAATGATGTGATTGACTTGACCCTTCCGTTAGCTTAGCACGATGATCGTTTAGTTTGTTGCTATTGCTTTCTTCATAAATTACACATGTTCCTATGACTATGAGATTATGCAACTCCCGAATACCAAAGGAACACTTAGTGTGCTATCAAACGTCACAACGTAATTGGGTGACTATAAAGATGCTCTACAGGTGTCTTCGATGGGTTTGTTGAGTTGGCATATATCGAGATTAGGATTTGTCACTCCAATTGTCGGAGAGGTATCTCTGGGCCCTCTCGGTAATGCACATCACTATAAGCCTTGCAAGTATTGTGACTAGTGAGTTAGTTACGGGATGATGCATTATGGAACGAGTAAAGAGACTTGCCGGTAACAAGATTGAACTAGGTATTGAGATATCGACGATCGAATCTCGGGCAAGTAACATACCGATGACAAAGGGAACAACGTATGTTGTTATGCGGTTTGACCGATAAAGATCTTCGTAGAATATGTAGGAACCAATATGAGCATCCAGGTTCCGCTATTGGTTATTGACCGGAGATGAGTCTCGGTCATGTCTACATAGTTCTCGAACCCGTAGGGTCCGCACGCTTAACGTTCGGTGACGATCTGTATTATGAGTTTATGAGTTTTGATGTACCGAAGGTAGTTCGGAATCCCGGATATGATCACGGACATGACGAGGAGTCTCGAAATGGTCGAGACATAAAGATCGATATATTGGATGACTATGTTTGGACATCGGAATGGTTCCGAGTGAGTTCGGGCATATACCTGAGTACCGGGGTGTTACCGGAACCCCCCGGGGAGTGTATGGGCCTTATTGGGCCTTAGTGGGAGAGAGGAGGAGGCGGCCTAGGAGGGGGCGTGCCCCCCAAGCCCAATCCGAATTGGGAGGGGGCCGGCCCCCTTGCCTTCCTCCCTCTCTTCTCCTTCCTTCCTCTCCTACTCCTACTTGGAAGGGGGGAAACCGGGAGTAGGACTGCCCTAGGGCGCGCCATAGAGAGGGCTGGCCCTCCACCTCCTCCACTCCTTTATATACGGGGGAGGGGGCACCCCATAGAGACACAAGTTGATCATTGATCTCTTAGCCGTGTGCGGTGCCCCCCTCCACCATAATCCACCTCGGTCATATCGTTGCAGTGCTTAGGCGAAGCCCTGCGCCGGTAGCTTCATCATCACCGTGATCACGCCATCGTGCTGACGAAGCTCTCCCTCGACACTCAGCTGGATCGAGAGTTCGTGGGACGTCAACGAGCCGAACATGTGCAGATCACGGAGGTGCCGTACTTTCGGTACCAGGATCGGTCGGATCGTGAAGACGTACGACTACATCAACCGCGTTGTCATAACGCTTCCGCTTACGATCTACGAGGGTACATGGACTACACTGTCCCCTCTCGTTGCTATGCATCACCATGATAGATCTTGCGTGTGCGTAGGATTTTTTTTGAAATTACTGCGTGCCCCAACACTAAAATTGTTGAAAAGTTTAACACGTAATAAAAAAATGATGTCATGATATAATTCACATATAAGATGACTGGCTAACCAGGGTGGCATTGCAAAATTCACATATATGATGTCTGGCTAAAACAAGATGGCATTGCATGATTCACATATATGATAAAGAAACTAAACAGATGGCATTGACACAAAGCATGTCTAAACTAAGCAGATGACATATTTGATGTATACAGTAAGCAATGCAAGGCACCATATGCATGATATTACCAACATCAGCATGCCAAGTTAGAGCGAAGACCTCAGGGGGTAAATAGGAGTGGTCTTCTCCTTTTGAATCCCCCTCAGAACAGTTATCTTCCTCTTGATTACGATCCAAAATGGGTGGAGGGGGGTGATGACCCACAAGTATAGGGGACCAATTGTAGCTCTTTTCGATAAGTAAGAGTGTCGAACCCAGCGAGGACCAGAAGGAAATGACAAGTAGTTTTCAGTAAGGTATGCCTGCAAGTGCTGAAATTGTAAGTAGCGAGTAGTTTGATAGCAAGATAACTTGTAACGAGCAAGTAACGATAATAGTAACAAGTATGCAGAAAGGTAGCCCAACCCTTTCGAGGCAAATAACAGGCCAAAACGGTCTCTTATAATAAGCAAAGCGTTCTTGAGGGTACACGGGAATTTCATCTGGTCACTTTCATCATGTTGGTTTGATTTGTGTTCGCTACTTTGATAATTTGATATGTGGGTGGACCGGTGCTTAGCTGCTGTTATTACTTGAACAAACCTCCTACTTATGATTAACTCTCCCGCAAGCATCCACCACTACGAGAAAAGTATTAAGAATAAATTCTAACCATAGCATTAAACTTTGGGATCCAATCGGTCCCTTACAGAATAGCGCATAAACTGGGGTTTAAGCTTCTGTCACTCTCGCAACCCATCATCTAATTTCTACTCCACAATGCATTCCCTTAGGCCCAAATATGGTGAAGTGTCATGTAGTCGACGTTCACATGACACCACTAAGGGAATCACAACATACATACCATCAAAATATCGAACACATATCAAATTCACATGATTACTTGCAACATGATTTCTCCCGTGACCTCAAGAACAAAAGTAACAACTCACAAACAATAAACATGCTCATGATTATAGGGGTATTAATATGCATAATGGATCTGAACATATAATATTCCACCAAATAAACCATATAGTGATCAACTACAAGATGTAATCAACACTACTAGTCACCCCCTAGCAACAATCTATAGTTCCGGTAACAAGATTGAATACAATAGATGAACTAGGGTTTGAGATGAGATGGTTCTAGTGAAGATGTTGATGGAGATTGCCCTCCCCAAGATGGGAGAGTTGTTGGTGATGATGATGATGATTTCCCCCTCCGGGAGGGAAGTTCCCCCAGTGGATTCGCTCCGCCAGAGGGCAAAAGTGCTCCTGCCCAAGTTCCGCCTCGAGACGGCGGTGCTCCGTCCCGAAAGTCCCCCCCTTATTTTTTTAGGTCAAAATGACTTATATACCAGAAGATGGGCACCGGAGGTGGGCCGAGGAGGCCACAGCCCACTAGGGCGCGCCAGGGGGGCCTGGCACGCCCAGGTGGGTTGTGCCCACCTGGTGGCTCCCCTCTGGTACTTATTGGCTCCAATATTTCTTATATATTCCAAAAAGTCTCCGTGAAGTTTCAACCCATTTGGAGTTGTGCATAATAGGTGGCCCGACGTAGCTTTTTCAGGTCCAGATTTCCAGCTGCCGGAATTCTCCCTCTTGGTGTGTACCTTGCAAATTATGAGAGAAAAGGCATTAGAATTACTCCAAAAAGCATTATTATGGATAAAAACATTATAAATAACAGTAAGAAAACATGATGCAAAATGGACGTATCATCTCCCCCAAGCTTAGGCCTCGCTTGTCCTCAAGCGAAAACCGAAATCGAGAAACATGTCCACATGCTTTGAGAGAGAGGTGTCGATAAAAACAAAATACGGCCATAGAAGCATCATGTTGATTATTATAACATCCACAAATTTAAACATAGGACTTTTATCATAGAACTTGCATCATATACTTCCCATGAATAAGTAATAGTTCATCACACAATCGAAGTATAAAGCGAAAACTCCATTAGAAACCAACAAACTATGTTCTCAGTCAACTTTGCAACTGCAATTCATCATCTTTTCAGGAAGGGTCACGTATCGGAGCTCTTAAGCAAGTCCACATACTCAACCATCATATAGTCTTTTATGATTGCTAACACTCACCTTGTACCCATGAGCAAAACGTTTCAACCGGACACATAGAAAGATAGGGGCTTATAGTTTCGCCTCCCAACTTACTCACCTCAAGGGTGATGTCAACAATAATAACTCATGCTATCTATATTCAAGTGGACATATGTGCCTAGATCTCTCCTCACCACATGATGCTTGCCAAAAGAATAAATAAAAAGTAAACAGAAGGAAAACTTTGACTCTTTGCATAAAAGTAAAAGATAGTCCCTTCGCAGAGGGAAGCAGAGGTTATCATGCGCTTATTTGTTCGCATGCTCAATCCCTTAGTGCAAGAGAACGTCACGTTGTATTGCCCCTTAAGATGACAACCTTTATTATGCAGTCAGTCGCTTTTATTCTTTGTCATCCAAGTTTGTACAATGCTCAATTTTCTATTACACTAAATGATCTTACATATTTAGAAGCAATTTTTATTACCCTTTTGCACCGATGACAACTTACTTGAAGGATCTTGTTCAATCCATAGGTAGGTATGGTGGACACTTGAAAAAGGTTTGGGTTTAAGGGTTTTTGGATGCACAAGTAGTATCTCTACTTAGTGCGGAATTTTTGGCTAGCAAAGATAGGAGGCAAGCATCACATGTTGAAGGATCTATGACAATATGACTTCTATGTGAATATAAACATACATAAACCATTACGTTGTCTTTCTTGTCCAACGTCAACAATTTTGGCATATAATATTTTGATGAGGACTCACAATCACAAAAGATTTCTAGGATAGTATATTTATATGTGAATCTTCCCTTCCCTAATTAATTCTTTCATGAGTTGTGTCATTGACTAATGCTATGTTTGTCAATCTCTAATAAAATTTTCTTACTTATACTTTTCCTTATGTAGTGCTATCACCTACCATAGGATTAGTATATGATCTTATTGATTTATTTCCCTTCTTTTATTTATTTTCTTTCTCTTTTTCTTCTTTTCTTATTTCTTTTCTTTATTTGCAACATGAAAGTAAAGAAAGTAGAAACTGAAACTAACTTTATTATATAACTTTGCACAAGATTATAATGATAGATCACTAAGCAAACTCTCAAAGAAGGAAAGGGTTGAACTAAACTTTATTTCTTCTAGGCAAAAGATTGAACTGAGATAAGTAAAAGCAAAAGATAGTGAGGTGATACGATATCGGGGCACCTCCCCAAGCTTGGTGGAAGCCAAGGGGAGTGCCAATACCCGACACTCAATTCTCCTTTGGTGGTGAAGAAGATGGTGGTGGTGATGAAGAAGGTAATTTGCCCTTTGCTTCCTTCAGCTTCGTTTCGATATTCATTAGCCTAGCACCTTCTTCCATCTGGTTGGAGGAGCAGGAAGACATGATGCTTAGCTTGATAAACCTAACCAGAAACAACAAGAAAAGAGAATAGAGGATTTTCTCTGCGATACGGTGGTTAACAGGTTCAGGAAGTATATATAGAATTTTTATTTTGCAGGACAAGCATATGGAAGAAAAACGGAGTACGGGAGGTGTCCCAGGTGGGCACAACCCACCTTGGCGCGCCAGACGCCCTGGTGTATTGTGCCCAGCAGGGGATGCTTCCTGGGAGTTTCTTTATTTCCAAAATTTTGAAATATTCCAAAACTGATAAAAAATATTTTTGCAGATTTTTCGGAGTCCGTTTACTTACCGTATCACGTACCTCCTTATTTTGACGATTCTGGAGTGTTCCGGAAGGACTCTTTTATGTGTTCTTATGGTGTCAAAGTTTGGATAATATTACTTTCAACATTAATAGGCGTACCTGAGATATAATGCTTTATTCGTTGCCCATTGACAACCTTCGGGTTAGTGCCTTCGAAATTATTTATTTTGATGGCACCTGACCGGTAAACCTCCTCGATGACATAGGGGCCTTCACATTTGGAGAGGAGTTTGCCTGCAAAGAATCTAAAACGAGAGTTGTACAAAAGAACATATTCTCCGACTTTAAACTCACGTTTTTGAATTCTTTTGTCATGCCATCTTTTAACTTTTTCTTCGAATAACTTTGCATTTTCATAAGTTTGGGTTCTCCATTCATCTAATGAGCTTATATCAAATAACCTCTTTTCACCAACAAGTTTGAAGTCATAGTTGAGTTCTTTAACTTCCCAATATGCTTTATGTTCTAACTCAAGAGGTAAATGACAAGCTTTTCCATAAACCATTTTATAAGGAGACATACCCATAGGATTTTTATATGCAGTTCTATAAGCCCAAAGTGCACTATCTAATTTCTTAGACCAATTCTTCCTGGACCTATTGACAGTCTTTTGCAAAATTAATTTTATTTCTCTATTGCTAAGTTCAACTTGACCACTAGACTGAGGATGATAGGGTGATGCAATTCTATGGTTAATATCATACTTAGAAAACATCATACGGAAAGCACCATGAATAAAGTGTGAACCACCATCAGTCATTAAATATCTAGGGACTCCAAACCTTGGGAAAATAACTTCCTTAAGCATTTTAATAGAGGTGTTGTGATCATCACTACTAGTTGGAATAGCTTCTACCCATTTAGTAACATAATCAACAGCAACCAAAATATGTGTATACCCATTAGAGGAAGGAAAAGGTCCCATGTAATCAAATCCCCAAATATCAAATGGCTCAATAGCAAGAGAATAGTTCATAGGCATTTCTTGACGCTTACCAATATTACCTATTCTTTGGCATTCATCACAGGATGAGACATACTTACGAGCATCTTTGAAGAGAGTTGGCCAGTAAAATCCAGATTGCAATACCTTGTGAGCAGTTCTATCTCCAGTATGATGCCCTCCATAAGGTTCGGAGTGACATTTCCGTAGGATTTGTCCCTGTTCATGCTCAGGTACACAACGTCTAATAATACCATCTACCCCTTCTTTATAAATATGTGGGTCATCCCAAAAGTAATGTCTTAAATCATAGAAGAATTTTTTCTTTTGTTGGTAAGTAAAGCTAGGTGGTAAATATTTAGCAACAATGTAATTAGCATAGTCAGCATACCAAGGAGTACCATTAGCAACATTTATTGCAGCTAACTGCTCATCAGGAAAACTATCATCAATAGGGAGTGGGTCATCAAGCACATTTTCAAGCCTAGACAAGTTATCAGCTATGGGGTTCTCAGCTCCTTTTCAATCAATAATACGCAAATCAAATTCTTGTAACAAGAGAACCCAACGAATAAGTCTAGGTTTAGCATATTTCTTTTCCATAAGATATTTAATAGCAACATGGTCTGTGTGAACAGTTACTTTAGAATCAACAATATAAGGTCTAAACTTATCACAAGCAAACACCATTGCTAGGAATTCTTTTCCAGTAGTAGCATAATTTTTCTGAGCACTGTCTAGAGTTTTACTAGCATAATGAATAACATTCAATTTCTTATCAACTCTTTGCCCTAGAACAACACCAACAACATAATCACTAGCATCACACATAATTTGAAAAGGCAAATTCCAATCAGGGTGTTGAACTATAGGTGCAGTGATTAAAGCTTTCTTAAGTGTTTCAAAGGCTTCAAGACAATCATCATCAAAGACAAAAGGAATATCCTTTTGCAAAAGATTAGTAAGAGGCCTAGAAATTTTAGAAAAGTCTTTGATAAATCTCCTATAGAAACCAGCATGACCTAAGAAACTACGAATATCTTTGATGTCCTTGGGAGATGGCATTTTCTCAATGGCATCAACTTTAGCTTTATCCACTTCAATACCCTTTTCAGAAATTTTATGAACCAAGACAATGCCTTCATTGACCATAAAGTGGCACTTCTCCCAATTCAAGACAAGATTTGTTTGTTCACATCTCTGCAAAACTCGATCAAGATTGCTTAAACAATCATCAAAAGACTTCCCATAAACAGAGAAGTAATCCATGAAAACCTCAACAACCTTTCCACAAAAGTCAGAGAATATAGCCATCATGCATCTTTGAAAGGTAGAAGGTGCATTACATAAACCAAATGGCATACGTCTATAAGCATAGGTTCCAAAAGGACAAGTAAAAGTAGTCTTTTCTTGATCAGGTTGTGAAACAGGTATTTGTGAAAAGCCAGAATATCCATCAAGGAAGCAAAAGTGTGTGTGCTTAGATAATCTTTCAAGCATTTGATCAATAGAAGGCAAAGGGTAATGATCTTTTCTGATAGCTTTATTTAATTTTCTGAAATCAATTACCATTCCATAGCCTGTAACAATTCTCTCGGTGTACAAAAGTAGGGGATCTCCTTTTTACCCCTCTACTTGTGCACGGGCAATCAGAGCCGCACCTGCGGCCACACTTTGCAGGGCAAAGGGAGGGAGCAGAAGCACAAGAATACCATAGCAGCGCTCCAGCCAAAAGCACAAGATGGGAAAAGCAATGCCAAGACCAGAGACACAAAGAGGAAGAGGGCGAGGTGGACTCCCCTTGCAACTTGCCCAACGCCAGCAGAGCGCGCCACCCTTGAGCCCAAGGGTTCCAACACCATCAACCACATTGGAACCAAGGCTCGGGAGGCACCTCCATGGTGGCATGCAGATCTTTGTGAAGATCATAAAGCACACAAGATCAGATGAGGACCAGAAGACGACGATCTTCGGCGAGATCCTTGCCGAGGAAATCCACGAGACCCCTGGCAAGATCCTTGCCGTGGACGACCGCGATGCTACGGCAAGACCCTTGCCGGGGCCCCGGCAAGACCCTTGCCGAGGACACCTGCAGGGCCACAGCCAGACCCACGTCTGCCAAGACTCCACCGCCATTCCCATACAGCTGCCAGCCCAACCAGCTGGGCAGGCACCTGCGTGGCAACATGCGGCTTCGAGGCCAACTCAGCAAGCACCTGCATGGTGGCATGCAGATCTTCGTGAAGACCCTACCACCACGCCATCTCAGTAGCCTGCCAGCCTACGTGGTGCTGCATGCCTCGTTGGCCTGGACGCGTGTCGGAGCAAGGGGAGCGGCGACGGACGGGACGGGCCTCGTTGCCGTCCCCAATAAAGCAACGGGACACCTAAGGGGCGCATTTAATGCACCTTGTCCCGTAATGATAGGCGATAAGCTTGTACACTGTATACCTTTCCACCTCCTGTGTGCCACTATGGCAACCCCTTTCGTCTATAAAAGGAGGCCCGAGGCGTACAGGAGGGGGATTTGGATCTTTTGGACTACGCACACACCACAACTAGTTCGAGAGCTCAAGAACACTCAAGTATACACCAAAGCAGGAGTAGGGTATTACCCATCCTCGCGGCCCGAACCTGGGTAAATGATCCTTGTGCTGACTACTAGACCCGCTCTTTGCACAACCCCGCGCCCGCCAACCATAGAAGGGATCCCAGTGATCCCATAGGTGTCGTTTCCACCGACATCTTTGGCGCACCAGGTGGGGGCGCAGTTGTGAAAATCCGGTCTAGCAATTAGTTTAGAAGTTCTTCATCGCCATGGCTCCCAAGAAGTAGACGATCACGGCGATCGGTTCATCGGGGGCCGAACGGCCTGCACTAGTGCGGGCGAGTGGTGGGGCGGTCGCGGACGGAAGCCGAGGCGCGGCCCGCGAACACCCACATCGCTCTGGTAGTCAAAGCCTGGCGAGCGGCGTCGTTCGTGCGCGAGACGACGGGCCACACGCCGCCAAATCCAAAGGCGGAGCCGGGTCCCCCGCAGGCGGAATGGGGCCCTCCAAGGGTGGCGTCGTGCCACCCACGGGTGGCGCGGCGACTTCCAAGACGCCTACGCCGGCGCCCACGACACGCTCTTCCCAGGTTGTGCGCGACGAGCAGCGTCACCACACTGGTGACCCCGGGCGCTGCCGTGGGAAGAGTCTTGTGCCTCATTCGCGGGACGTAGAAGACCAGCATGCACGCCGAGGCGCTGGCGAAAATGATGCACAGCCGCAAGGCCGTGATAGAGCTCCTTCTAACGTGGTTAGAAGTCGGAGCGCGTCACGATCCATGCAGCTTTCGCCGCCACCCACGCCAACAGAAGCTTTGGCGCGCGCGGAGTTGCTCCTCGACTTTCCTCCTGCTGCGGAAAAGCTCGACGAGTGGACCGGCAGGACCTCTCGCACCCACTCCGGCAAGCGCAACTCTTCGGAGTGTAGTGCTCCCGTCGAGGACGTGCGAGAGAGCTCCACCGGCAAGAGCAAGAAATCCAGAGCTGCACCACCGAAGACCAAGAAGGTGTCTGTCAAGGAGGATGGCACGGGAGGGGCTTTTACCATAAGCTCCACCCTCGACAGCAAATAGGAAGGCGCGCTTGTCACTTTCCTGCCGGCGAATGTTGATGTTTTTGCGTGACAAGCATCCGACATCCCCGACGTTCCCAGGGAGGTGATTGAGCACCATCTTGCTGTCTGTCCTCATGCGTGACCCGTCAAGCAGAAGGTCAGGAAGTAGGCTTTGGAACGGCAAGAGTTCATCACAGAGGAAATCAAGAAGTTGGAAGCGGCAAGCTTGGTAAGAGGGGTACTCCATCCGACGTGGCTGGCCAATCCGGTGGTGGTGCGCAAGGCAAATGGGAAGTGGAGACTGCGTATTGATTACACGGAAATCAATAAGGCTTGTCCAAAGGACCCTTTCCCGTTACCGCGCATCAACCAGATTGTTGATTCCACGGCCGGATGCGACTTGTTATCATTCCTTGATGCTTACTCGGGATACCACCAGATCTTCATGACGAAAGAAGATGAAGAGAAGACAGCATTCATCACCCCATGTGGTACGTATTGTTTTTTACGAATGCCTTTCGGGTTGAAGAGTGCTGGCTCAATGTTTGCAAGAGCAGTCCAAATTGGTTTTGAGCCTCAGCTACATAGAAATATGGAAGCTTATATGGATGGCATAGTGGTCAAAACCAAGGACAGGGCAACACTCATACAAGATTTAGAAGAGACGTTTGCAAATTTGCGCAAGATCAACCTCAAGCTGAACCCTGAGAAGTGTGTCTTCGGTGTTCCGTCCGGCAAGCTTCTCGGGTTCTTTGCGTCACAGCGTGGGATCAAGGCGAATCCAGACAAGATCAAGGCCATTGAGCAAATTGAGGCGCCTAGGCGGATCAAGGATGTGCGTCGGCTCACTGGCTGCGTTGCCGCCATGAGCAGGTTTATCTCCAAGTTTGCTGAGCATGCCCTTCCCTTTTTCAAAATCTTGAAGAAGGCGGGCCAAATGGAATGGACCCCAGAGGCCGAGGCAGCCCTGCAGGATTTGAAGAAGTGCCTCTCCTCTACGCCAATACTGGTTGCGCCTAAACCACAAGAACCTTTGCTGCTATATCTAGCGGCGATGAACCAAGTGGTCAGCGTCGCGCTAGTGGCATAGAGGGAGGTTGACGAAGAGGCAGTGGCAACGGCAGGGCTGGCGGATGGCAAACCAGAGCTCCCCCCGACAGGGCCTAGTGCCGGTAAGGCAAGGCCCCTGGCAGAGTCTGGCGCTGGCGAGGCAGAAGCGATGCAACCAAATGAGATAGTGCAGAAGAAGAAGATGATGTAGCACCCGGTTTACTTTGTCAGCTCCCTCTTGCAGGGGGCTAGGTCAAGGTACTCCGGTGTGCAGAAATTGCTCTTCGGCCTCCTTATGGCCTCAAGGAAGCCGCGTCATTACTTCCAAGCACACGAAATCACCGTCGTCACCCGCCTCCCATTCCAACGGATATTGCATAACCCAGACGCGACCGGGAGGATTGTGGAATGGGCCTTGGAACTGTCAGCTTTGGGTCGAAGTTTGAAAGCACTTCGACAATTCAGAGTAGAGTCTTGGCGGAGTTCTTTGCGGAATGGACCTCAACGCCCGACGAGGAGATTCAGGAGACCGCCCTCCCCGACAAGGAAGCAAGTCGCGACTGTATTATGTACTTTGACGGGGCTTTCTCGCTGCAAGGCGCCGGTGCTGGTGTGCTACTTGTCGCACCCACCGGAGAGCACCTCAAGTATGTAGTCCAGATGCACTTTCCCAGAGAGATGTCAACAAACAACACCGCTGAGTACGAGGGGTTGCTTGCCGATCTCAGGATCGCGGCAGACCTCGGGATCAAGAAGATCATCGTCAGGGGTGATTCACAGCTTGTCGTCAAGCAAGTCAACAAAGATTATCAAAGCCCATTGATGGATGCCTACGTAGACAAAGTGAGGAAGCTGGAAGAGCATTTTGACGGTATACAAGCGGAGCATGTTCCCCGAGTGGAGAACGGCATCGCCGACTACTTGTCGAAACGCGCTGCCTTGAAATTGCCTGTGGAACCAGGTACTTTTGTGCTTTGATTAACTCAACCATCCATTGAACCGTCGACAGGGCAGAACAAGTGGAGGAAATCAGGCCCCGGCAAGTACTTTCCCGCCGAGCTCCCAGGAGCCGCTGGCAAAGATGTTGCCGTGGACGCTGAGCCTGCCATGGGGCAACAGACTCCGGCAGGCCGTCAAGCCCTGGCCGTAGAGACAGCCGCTGCCATGGCAGAGGAAATGCCTTTGGCCCTTGCCGTCGAGCCCCAGGCTCCGACATGGGCACATCATACCGTCCGATTCCTCCAAACAGGGGAACTCCCTGAGGAGTAGGAAGAAGCGGAGAAAGTAGCTCATCAGTCTACCATGTATCAGTTCATCGACGACGTTCTGTACATGAAAAGACCAAACGGTGTGAAATTGAAGTGCATTCCCTGGGAGGAAGGACTGGAGCTGTTGGCAGAGATACACAGAGGCATATGTGGCTCCCACATAGGGTCGAGGGCCCTTGCCGGCAAGGCATTCTGGCAAGGTTTCTTCTGGCCCACAACCCTCCAGGATGCAACGGCACTAGTTACCAAGTGTGAAGTGTGCCAGTTCCATTCAAAGAAGCTTCATCAAACGGCTCAAGCTCTCCAAACAATCCCTCTTTCCTGGCCATTCTCGGTCTGGGGGCTCGACATACTGGGCCCCTTTCCTCGTGCTGTTGGGGGCTTTGAGTACTTGTACATTGCAATCGACAAGTTCACAAAGTGGCCGGAGGTGGAGGCAGTGAGAAAGGTGACAGCACAATCGACCGTCAAATTCTTCAAGGGGCTAGTCTGCCGTTTTGGTGTGCCAAATAGAGTTATCACCGACAACGGCACGCAGTTCACGAGTCGCGTCTTCATGCAGTACATCCAGGACCTCAGCGGGAAGGTCTGTTTTGCTTCTGTTGCACACCCACAAAGCAACAGCCAGGCTGAGAGGGCGAATGCTCAAGTATTGCGAGGCCTCCGGACAAGAACTTTTGACAGGCTGCACAAGTGCGGACGGCGCTGGATTGATGAATTTCCGGCGGTTCTTTGGTCAATCAGAACGACAACAAATTGAGCCACCGGCCAGACACCTTTCTCCCTCGTTTACGGGGCAGAAGCAGTTCTCCCCACGGAACTCAGGTACGGGTCACCCCGAGTGCTCGCTTATGATGAGTTTGAGCAAGAGCAATTGCGGCAAGATGACGCAACGCTCCTCGAGGAAGATCGTCTTCGGGCGGCTGTGAGAGCAGCGCGCTACCAACAAGCCTTGTGCCTCTACCATAGCCGCAATGTTCATGCCCGAAGTTTTGAGGATGGCGACCTTGTTCTTCGGCATGTTCAATCGGCCAAGAATTCCAACAAGTTGACGCCGAAGTGGGTAGGCCCTTATCGGGTAATACGGGTCACCAGGCCTGGCGTAGTCCGCCTAGAGACCGAAGATGGTATTCCAGTGAGCAACTCCTTGAACATCGAACATCTTCGCAAGTGTTACCCATAAGGCGCGGTTGCCGGGCCCCCCGGCAGACCACCTTTTGTACAAGCCTTGCCGGCGAGGCATGTGACCCTTTGTACAAAGCCAGGCGCAGACCCTAAGCATAAAAATAAATGAAGCGCTGGCGCCCTAAGTTTTAGCATGCATGCTAGGTTGAGTCTCTCCCTCGGTTAGGGTTGATAGTGCTTAGCGGCGACTAACCCCTAGCATAGAGGTCGAGTGTGCATTTCTCTGTTCCTCCCATCCTTTTTAGGTTCGTAGGGTGCATGGACATTTCTGCTGAGCTGTTTGGAGGAAAGAGAACAGGCCGGCGCCCCGACCCCGGCAAGCCAAGGTTGCTGGGGGCTGCGGATCCGAAGGTCCGACCACGGCAAGCCAAGACTGCCGGGGGGGGCTGCAACATCAGATAAGTTTTTCATTCCCCGCTCCCTACTTCCATATGAAACTTGAACGTACAAGACTTCGCTCACTCTTATACCATCATGCTCCCTTTTTCCCATGTCCAAAAAACCTTACTTTGGGCCGGGACTTGGTCGTAGCGTGGTGGGAAGGGAACGGGCGAAGGGCCCAATCCTGCTTTGCCCCTACCTCCGCCATGGGCGTGAGTGTGATCGAGCTATAGAGCAGGAGGACGGCAAGGACTGTTGCCGGATTACAATGTTTATCTTAAGATAACAAGGACTCGTTCCGTTGTGTGGCCCCCACCCACACACAAAAGAGACCCGGCAAACACCCTTCTTTTCATTCATACGTTGTTAACAAGTACAATTCATACGGAATGTATGCCCGAGCGAGGGGATTACAAGGTCTAAATTCAATTAAGGCCCGTAGGCTTACAAACTAAAAAGAGATAAGGTGCCCGTAATCCCTTTCTTGTCCCTCCCCCCAGAAAATGGAACAAGATTGCGGAAGGGCAAAAGGAGTGCCTAGGCGAGGTACGAGCAGCAGAAGACGCCAAGAGAACATATCGGCGATCGTCCGGAAGGAGGCCGGTGATGACGGTGCCGGAGGAAGAGCCGAAAGATGAGGCAGCGGCCCGACAATACGCGACAAAGGCATCAGGCCATCGTACTCCGACTTGACGGCCCGCCACCCGCCTTCTTCATCTTCCCCGTCCCTCGAACGCCAGCCGCCCAAGGCAACGACCCCGAGAAGTTCAAGGAGCTAGCGATGCAGATGATGGTGCTGCCGGCGTTGCCCAGGAACGGTGTGCCCGATGCCTAGTCGGACCCGTCATCCTCCCTCCCGCTACCCTCGTTGTTGCTGTCGCTGTCCTCCTCATCACTCTCACCCGAAGAGGAGCTTTCGCCATCGGTCGAGCTCTCCGCACAACACCCTAGCCTGTGTCCCGAGCGCCCGAAGACCTTGACGGAGAGAAAATCACTCTCCGCTAGCTTGAAGCAGAGGACGTGCCCATCCATCAAGCAATGGGTGCGTGCGAAGGTTTTCCAGCCCCGGCGAAGGAGCATCACTTGGGGGGCGGGGAACCCTATGTTCACCCACATGTCGCCATGGCAACACCCCTTCATGTGAAGCCTCAGCCGAGGCGGCTGGTCGATCTCCAACACCCTCGCAAACGCCCGGGGAAGATGAAGGAAGCGGCACAGCGGCCCATGCAGCTGCAGGATAAACTCAAGCGCTGAGTCCCCGATGTGACCCCTCGGCGAAGCAGGAGGAGTTGGTGGGGGAGATGGCGACGGAGACGGAGACGATGCTGGCATCCCCCTTCTGCGCCCACCTCTGCCTCAGCCGCCTCTGCCTTGACCGCCTCGCCGACCGCGGCCCCGTCTAGCGGCCCCGCCACGAGCATGGCCTTCACCCTGGGCATCTAGCTCTTCCTTGACCGCCGCAACTCTCTGGCTAGAGGAGGACCTGGTCGCCTCCGCAGAAGAATGGCCGTGGCCACGCCCTCTCACCATGACCGTGAGTGAGGATGGAGACGAAGGGGAGACGCAGGGAGATGCTCTTCCTCCTACCCCTGAGTCCCCTTTTTATAGTTGGGAAGGGGAGCCCGAAAGACTAGCTCTACGCCCCTGAAGAACCCGCTCGAATCCGGCTCATTAAAGTGACAGCAAGCGAGGGCATCGACCGCCCTCCCCGCCCAATCGAAGGCACGTGAGTATCGGCCCCTGCGCGCCTTCCCATATTCCATTCATCTTCCACCTACCCCACGCTGTGCATGCAGCGTACGTGGCGTAAGAAGCAGGCGTAGTGGGAAACATGGAACGACGGTTCCAAGGTGAAGAGAGTAAATGAGCGGTGGCTCTGCCTTTTCGAGGGAACACGCAAGACGCCTCTTTACTGTTCACCATGGATGACGCGAGCATGCTGCGGTCATTCCGCGCACGACCCCACGTCACGCATTCAACGTGGGTCGTGGGGAAGCGCGACGGGCGAGGGAATTACCGCAGTAAAACTCCGCCCCGCCTGCCCGCACACCGTTCTGGGCCTAGCCCAACAACGCGTTGCGCTTATGTGTGGCCCAGGCCCGGGGGCTCCTATTGGTGTACAAAAGTAGGGGCTCTCCTTTTTACCCCTCTACTTGTGCACGGGAAGTCAGAGCCGCACCTGCGGCCACACTTAGCGGGGCAAAGGGAGGGAGCAGAAGCACAAGAATACCAGAGCAGCGCTCCAGCCAAAAGCACAAGACGGGCAAAGCAACGCCAAGACCAGAGACACAAAGAGCAAGAGGGTGAGGTGGACTCCCCTGGCAAGACCCTTGCCGGCTTGCCGGGGCAACATGCCCAACGCCAGCAGAGCGCGCCACCCTTGAGCCCAAGGGTTCCAACACCATCAACCACATTGGAACCAAGGCTCGGGAGGCACCTCCGTGGTGGCATGCATATCTTTGTGAAGATCATAAAGCACACAAGATCAGATGAGGACCAGAAGACGACGATCCTCGGCGAGATCCTTGCTGAGGAAATCCACGAGATCCCTGGCAAGATCCTTGCCGGGGACGACCGTGATGCTACAGCAAGACCCTTGCCGGGGCCCCGGCAAGACCCTTGCCGAGGACACCTGCTGGGCCATAGCCAGGCCCACATCTGCCAAGACTCCACCGCCGTTCCCATACAGCTGCCAGCCCACGTCTTCCAAGACACCACCGCTGTTCCCATACAGTTGCCAGCCCAACCAACTGGGCAGGCACCTGCGTGGCAACGTGCGGCTTCCAGGCCAACTCAGCAAGCACCTGCGTGGTGGCATGTAGATCTTCGTGAAGACCCTACCACCACGCCATCTCAGCAGCCAGCCAGCCTACGTGGCGCTGCATGCCTCGTTGGCCTGGACGCATGTCGGAGCGAGGCGGAGCAGCGACGGACGGGATGGGCCTCGTTGCCGTCCCCAATAAAGCAACGGGACACCTAAGGGGCGGATTTAATGCGCCTTGTCCCATAATGACAGGCGATAAGCTTGTACAATGTATACCTTTCCACCTCCTGCGTGCCACTGTGGCAACCCCTTTCGTCTATAAAAGGAGGCCCGAGGCGTACTGGAGGGGGATTCAGATCTTTTTGACTACGCACACACCACAGCTAGTTCGAGAGCTCAAGAACACTCAAATATACTCCAAAGCAGGACTAGGGTATTATGCATCCTCGCGGCCCAAACCTGGGTAAACGATCCTTGTGCTGACTACCAGACCCGCTCTTTGCACAACCCCGCGCCCGGCAACCATAGAAGGGATCCCAGTGATCCCATTGGTGTCGTTTCCACCGACAACATTACACCACTAAGGGAATCACAACATACATACCATCAAAATATCGAGCACATATCAAACTCACATGATTACTTGCAACATGATTTCTCCCGTGACCTCAAGAAAAAAAGTAACTACTCACAAACAATAAACATGCTCATGATCAGAGGGGTATTAATATGCATAATGGATCTGAACATATAATCTTCCACCAAATAAACCATATAGTGATCAACTACAAGATGTAATCAACAATACTAGTCACCCCCTAGCAACAATCTATAGTTCCGGTAACAAGATTGAATAAAAGAGATGAACTAGGGTTTGAGATGAGATGGTGCTGGTGAAGATGTTGATGGAGATTGCCCTCCCCAAGATGGGAGAGTTGTTGGTGATGATGATGACGATGATTTCCCCCTCCGGGAGGGAAGTTCCCCCTGCGGAATCGCTCCGCCGGAGGGCAAAAGTGCTCTTGCCCACGTTTCGCTTCGAGACAGCGGCGCTCCGTCCCGAAAGTCTCCTCCTTATTTTTCTAAGTCAAAATGACTTATATACCAGAAGATGGGCACCGGAGGTGGGCTGAGGAGGCCACAACCCACCAGGGCGTGCCAGGGGGGACTGGCACGCCCAGGTGGGTTGTGCCCACCTGGTGGCTCCCCTCTGGTACTTATTGGCTCCAATATTTCTTATATATTCCATAAAAAATCTCCGTGAAGTTTCATCCCATTTCGAGTTGTGCAGAATAGGTGGCCTGACGTAGCTTTTTCAGGTCCAGATTTCCAGTTGCCCGAATTCTCCCTCTTGGTGTGTACTGTCGGTGTCAAAACCGGCGGATCTCGGGTAGGGGGTGCCGAACTGTGTGTCTAAGGTCGATGGTTGCAGGAGACGGGGGACACGATGTTTACCCAGGTTCGGGCCCTCTCTATGGAGGTAATACCCTACTTCCTGGTTGATTGATATTGATGAATATGATTGTTACAAGAGTTGATCTACCACGAGATTGTAATGGCTAAACCCTAGAAGTCTAGACTGTATGACTATGGTAATGAGTATATCCTTTCCGGACTACACCCTCTGGTTTATATAGACACCGGGGGAATCTAGGGTTACATAGAGTCGGTTATATAGGAAGGAATCTTCATAGTTGATCGCCAAGCTTGCCTTCCACGCCAAGGAGAGTCCAATCCGGACACGGGTACAGTCTTCGGCCTTCATGTCTTCACAGCCCATCAGTCTGGCCCATGGATAAGAGGCCGGACGCCCGAGGACCCCTTAGTCCAGGACTCGCTCTGTAGCCCCTGAACCTGGCTTCAATGACGAGGAGTCCGGCGCACAGATTGTGTTCAGCATTGCAAGGCGGGTTCCCTTTTTTCCGAACTCCAAGATAGTCTTCGGACGCAATGATAGTATCCAGACCTGCCATACACACCATACACAACCACAGAGAAAATATAGTTTTACATGAATCTAATCCTGCTGACAAATTTTTGTAGCATGACATCACGTCCGACCGGTCATAATTCCGAACCGTTTCTGTGTCCGCCGCTCCATGTCCCGAGACGCGGTTGCCATTGGCACGTCTTGTCAAAGCAGAGATCGTGTCCCCTTATCGTGGGATTTTCATCAATGCGGGTATGGGTAACCCAACCGTGCCGTTTATACAGCCCTTGGGAACAGGCGAATTCTAAGGCGAGCGGGGAGGCGTTCAATATTTACTGCCTTTATAAAGGGATAAGGACTCCCTTCTTCCTCTCCCACGCCTTCTCTCCATCTCTGCCCTCACAATCTCGAGCTCCAGCGCCCAAGTTCTTATCTCCTTTCCACTCGAGCTAGCACTCAACCATGTCCGGATCCGGAGGTCAGGGCAAGTGGATGGTCTCCTCCATCAAGGAGGAGGACATTACTGAGCTTCGGGCGGCCGGATACTTGGTGAAGGGAATCGCCCATCGTTTGCCAGCCGAGGGACAAGTCGTCCCCACGCCAGAGCCCAGCGAGAGGGTGGTATTCCTCCCTCATTTCTTCCATGGACTATGGTTCCCACTCCACCCTTTCGTCCACGGGCTGATGTATTATTACGGGATAGATTTCCATGATCTATCCCCGAACTCCTTCCTCAACATCTTGGCGTTTATCGTCGTGTGTGAGGCCTTCCTCCGCATCCAACCCCACTTCGGGCTATGGCTCAAAGTCTTCAATGTGAAGCCGAAGGTGGTGGATGGCCATCACGCGGAGTGCGGGGGCGCCATGGTGAGTAAGCTGTCAAACGTCTCCTGGCCGAAAGGTACCTTCATGGAGACAGTAAAGGAGTGGCAGAAACAATGGTTCTACATCACAGAACCCCGCGGCACCACCTGGGCCGCAGCTGCCAAATTCCGCTCCGGTGCTCCCATGCGACTCACCTCCTGGGTCGAGAAGAGTCCGAACTGGTGTTCGCCCTATGAGCTAATAGTGCTGCAAACGCGCATTCAAAGTATGATAGCCAAGAACGTCAAGCTTGTCGATGTAATCCAGGTGATGCTGGTTCGCCGGATCCTCCCGTGCCAGCGCAGAAGTCGCCCTCTGTGGGAGTTTAATCCGAAGAAGCACCAAACCCTGGAGAGGCTCTTCGAAACCACTCATGAAGGCGCCTGGAAGTTGCTCTTTAAGGGCAACGCGAAACCGCCGGCCACAGGTTCAGACCGTGGGCACGATTTTAAACACCTCGCTAGTGAGGAATGCTATTTTTGGCGTATCCCTTACTTGTTTGTTTTGACGATGATGTCTGAGTTTTTATCATTGCTTTTTCAGGATTGGATGGAGAGGGCGAAACGGATCCAGTGTCTGGCGCCGCTGCCTGAAGAACCGGTCATCCTGCGTCTGGCGAAGATGCTGGTGCCAGCGCCATATAAGGCGTCGGAGAAGAAGGCCAAGGGGGCCAAAAGTGGCCCCCGTCGCAGGGGCACTTCGGACGTGACGTCCGAAGACGAGGAAGCCCATTCCTCCGTCCTTGAGGACGACGACGAGGAAGAGGAGGAGAAGGAGGAGAAGAACCCTCCCCCTAAGGAGAAGAAGAGGGAGGCCTCCACTCATCTGGAGGCCGGAACGCCCAAGAAGGGAAAGGGCGCCCCTACGGTCATTACCGCGTGGGACGTTGACAGCAGTCTGGAGCGATGCCTCCACACTAAGCCTCGGGCCGCATCGTAAGTACTATGACTCCCGTACATAAGTGTACCCGGCCTCTCCTTTTTATTGTTTTGACGTGGTTAATTGTGCCATCGCAGTCCGGCCCGTGGCAGCGTCCAGCGATCCTCATCTGGGGGTTTGTTGGATCCGGTGGAAATGGCCAGTATGTTGCCACCGCTCGCTTACTCCCCTGAGGCCAAGGACGACACCGAAGTGTTGTCCCGGAGGACCGCTCCATGCCGGGGAGGGGCCCAGGACGCTGTCCAGGAGGCACCGCAAGGGAGACCTCCGCTGCCGGACACATGGGGGAGCAGATCCCCATGAAGACTGGCGAAGAGGGGCGTATTCAATTCGGCCCTCAGCCGAATACGATCCCGGGGACCGATACGGCCCCGGAATCAAGCGCGCGCCTTCCTTCGAAGGAGGCAGGTGCGCCAATTCCACCAATGGCCCCTGTCCAACGAGGGGCACCGGATAACCTGATGGAGGCACTACGAGGCGCCTCCATTGTGGACGAGCACCATATCCTTATGGGTACGGTGATCGAGAAAGTTCAATCCGTCAAGAGCGGACTAAACGAGGCCTGCCACAACTTGTTGACAGGTTTCGAGGTAAGTCACATAAAAAGAGAACACCCCGTGCTGACAGTAGCCCCTGAGACACTGTCCGGTGTTCGGAAAGAAAGGCCGGACACGGGATCAACCCTTTGTAGGAGACTAATTATGTGATTAAACAGGCATCGCTGTTGGCCGCGACCTCGCATGCTGCCGAAGTCTCTAAACTGAAGCAGAGGTTGGAGCGGACCGAGAACGAGCTCGGCGAGGTGAAGTTTCAGCTCCACAAGAAGCAAGGTGAGTAACGACTTGCTGTGTATTCGGAAAGAGTAAGCGGTGAGTATTGACCGGGGTGTCATAATATGTGTAGGGGCGGCGATCGAGGTTGAGGCCATGAAAAATGCCCTGACCGAAGCCGAGGGGAAGGCTGTCCAGTAGCAAGCCGCCCGTAAGAAGCTCAAGGCCCGGGTCGGCGAGGTCCAGCAGGAGCTCCAGGACGCGGTGAAGAAGTGTGAGGCCTTGGAGCGCGAGGCATCGGCTCGAGAGGCCGAACTTACCAAGGCTCGCCAGAGCGCAGAGGCCGCACGGAGTGAGGCCCGGGACGCTCTTCAGGAGATCCAGGAGGCTAAGAAGATCACAGCGGGTAAGGATTTTAACATGCAAAGCAAGTATTCGGAGAGGAAGTACCTTTTACTAACCCGGATTCGGAGTTGCCCAGGGGCCTTTGCGGATCTGCCATGCAGCGTGTCCGATGTTGCGGAGTTCTTCCGAGCCGGGGAAGGGAATTCCACGGAGAAGCTGTTCTGGTCGCAGTATGCTGTGCCAGAACATCCGATGCCCTTTGTCGATCAACTGAAACAGTTGGTCGAGCTGCACAGGGTGGCCGAACTGGCCATGAAGGATTTAATAATCCGGCTTTGGCCAGCCGAAGCTATACCTAGCAGTTATTTTGGCCTCGTGAAGCGGTTGATGGAGGCTTGTCCGCGGCTAGACATCGTCAAGTGATCAGTCTGTATCGAAGCTGCCCGCATGGCCTTCGCTCGTTGCAAGATGTGGTGGGAAAGATGGACGCCGTCGAGGTGGCCAAGGGGCCGCCGGAGGGCAAGGAGCACCGCACACCCGAGCGATATTTTGCGGATGTCCTGGAGGGGTATCGACTTGCAGCAGCGCAGTGCGGGCAGGACATTATTTTCGAATGAAGACATTCGTTTTTTGTCTTTGCCTTGTATGATGAAAACAAATCCGGTTTGTAATATAATGTTTGTTATGTTTTGATTGTTTCCTCCTGTGCGGCCGTGTTGTATGGAATCTGAGGGTTGACCAGTCGTCGGCTTCTGCCCTCACGTAGGTAGTACGGAGGTGTTCGGGATGGAATCTAAACAACCTTGATCCAATTATATGGTCCTTGAAGGAGTTGTTTAGCGCAACGAACCAGGCAATCAGACTATGCGGCTTAAACGCCCTCACTTAGCCATAGGAGTTTTATAATAAAACATAGGCGCAACCCCTGGTATACGAACCAGAGTGCTGTCAGCGTCTGATTGGGAAGTACCGATCCTTCGTGAAATGCGGAAAAAAAATCTCCAACGATTTGTGACCTCCGAACAGCTGACCGGCTCTCGCCGCATCATGACAGTCAGTTTTCGGCTTTCTCTACTGAGGTGCTCATCCGGTTTAGACCAGGGTACAATAGCAGTAGTTCTCCCTTTACTACCCTAGCCGATGTAGCGGAACGTAGGGTAGCAAGCACAGGAGCCGGGCAACCCAACTATTGACCAAAGACATGATTCGGAGCCAATGCATAGAATGCTAAATTCGGGGTGCCAAACTTATCTATAAGAAGTGTTCGGACTTTGTTGCCGCATTATGGGGCGATAGGGAGCCCCTGGCGAATATGAAACGTACCAAAGTGCACGGGTGCGAGCATATAAGTAATTAATAGCAACGGGAAACAGAAAAAGAGCAGAGGTAGTATCTGGGGCCCCTTGACTTGGGCCGTAAACTGTTTCCATTATGGTTGGCTTAATGCGTCAAAGCGCATTTATACAAATAATGCGATAAGCAACCGGCTATCTAACATGCCAGAACCAGAGGAGAGCTGCATTTGGGTACTGAAAGATAGGTAGAGTATTCGTTGGATTGTCCTTTGGGGCTTCCCCTGTATGCCTGTGCTCTACGCCAATCTGGTGTACTTGTCCTTTGACAGGACCGGTAGTTAGGCCATCGGAGGAGGCCTGTATAAAAGATACCTGAAAAAAAGGGAAAAGGAAAAAAGGAAATAGTAAAAATACCAGTGAGTCCGGGATCGGTGTAGCCGAACTACAAGCTAGCTGTGCCTCCGTCGATGCCCATGGGATTTTGAGTGCGTAATTATGTACACATGGTGTGGATGCAGCTACCTTATCAGGACCGGGACGGAGGCCGAATTGCTACTCGAGCTCTTGACGAGCCGAACCATCCTGTTGCAATGTGGTCCGGACTCTCTTAGTGATGTCCAGGGGCTCGGCAGCCGGATTACGGTTCTGCTTGAGAAGGCCGCTCTGTACCTCTGCTGCTAGGGCGGCTGTGTGCTCCTCTATTCGGAGGGAGCGTTCAATATTTCCATTGACTGTTATGACGCCGCATGGACCGGGCATCTTGAGCTTGAGATAAGCATAGTGTGGCACTGCGTTGAATCTAGCAAACGTAGTTCGTCCAAGCAGTGCGTGATAGCCACTGCGGAAGGGGACGATATCGAAGATTAACTCTTTGCTTCGGAAGTTGTCCGGAGAACCGAAGACCACTTCCAGCATGATTGAGCCCGTACAACAGGCCTCTATGCCTGGTATGACTCCTTTAAAGGTAGTCTTTGTGGGCTAGATTCATGAGGGATTAATGCCCATTTTGCGCACTGTATCCTGATAGAGCAAGTTGAGGCTGCTACCACCGTCCATTAGGACTCGTGTTAGGTGAAATCCGTCGATGATTGGGTCGAGGACTAGTGCGGCCGAACCGCCATGGCGGATACTAGTTGGATGATCTCAACGATCGAAGGTGATCGGGAATGACGACCACGGATTGAATTTGGGGGCGACTGGCTCTACCGCGTAGACGTCCCTGAGTGCTCGCTTGCGCTCCCTTTTGGGGATGTGTGTAGCGTATATAATGTTCACCGTTTTGACTTGAGGGGGAAATTTCTTCTGCCCCCCAGTGTTCGGCTGCCGGGGCTCTTCGTCCTCGTCCTCGCTTTGTGATCCCTTTTCCTTGTTCTCGGCATTTAACTTGCCAGCCTGTTTAAAAACCCAACAATCTCTGTTGGTATGATTGGCTTGTTTGTCTGGGGTGCCATGTATCTGGCACAGACGGTCGAGTATGCAGTCCAAGCTGGATGGTCCCTCATTGTTCCTTTTGTAGGGCTTTTTCCGCTGGCCGGACTTGGAGCCGCTGAATCCGGCGTTAACTGTAGTGTCATTGGTATTATCGCCATTGCTTCGGCGTTTGTGTCTATTGCGCCGGAGCTTGCCGGTGGTGTTCTTCGCCTCGGAGGGGCCTGCCTCGCTGGCTGTGTTTTTGCTACGAGCCAGCCAGTTGTCCTATCCCATGCAAAAGCGGGTCATGAGTGCTGTGAGGGCTGCCATGGATTTCGGCTTTTTCTTGGCCGAGGTGGCGGGCGAGCCATTCGTCACGGATGCTGTGTTTAAAGGCTGCTAGGGCTTCGGCATCCGGACAGTCAACGATCTGGTTCTTTTTGGTTAGGAACCTAGTCTAGAATTTTCTGGCTGATTCTCCAGGTTGTTGGACTATATGACTTAAGTCATCGGCATCTGGTGGTCGGACATAAGTACCTTGGAAGTTGTCAAGAAAAGCTTCTTCCAAGTCCTCCCAACTGCCGATGGAATTTTCGGGCAGGCTATTTAACCAGTGTCTAGCTGGCCCTTTTAGTTTTAGTGGGAGGTATTTGATGGCGTGGAGGTCGTCTCCTCGGGCCATATGAATGTGTAGAATAAAATCCTCGATCCATACCGTGGGATCGGTTGGTCCGTCGTATGATTCGATATTGACGGGCTTGAACCCATCGGGGAATTCGTGATCTAGTACTTCATCTGTGAAGCAGAGGGGGTGTGCGGCACCTCTATATCGGGCCGCGTCACGGCGCACCTCCGATGAAGTCCGTCTGCGGTTATCGGCCCGGGCATGACTAGGTTTGTCACGTCCGAATAGGTAGCCGTCATCCCGAGTCGGGAAGCGTCCTCGCGATCTGTAGATTGATCTGGTGTGTCCTGCTCTACTGTCCAGGTCCTGCCGAAGGTCGTATATATGGTCCCGAGCTGTTCTGTCTCTGTTTTTACGAGGCGGTGGGGCGGGCTGTTGTTCAGCCTGAGTTACCGTTTTATCCCGACCGCGGGGTGGTCGGTCCACTGCACTATCCCGACCACGTGGTGGTCGCTCCGCATTGCGCGAGGGAGGTATGGGATCTGGTGCCTCCTCATCGAACTGAGGTAGCAGTCTGCACTTCGGGTAACTCTTGGCTGGGCGCTTGAGGCCGTATTCTTTGGCTGCCAGGACATCGGTCCATCTGTCAATGAGTAGGTCTTGATCGGCTTGGAGCTGTTGCTGCTTTTTCTTTAGGCTTCTTGCAGTAGCTATTAGCTGGCGCTTGAAGCACTCCTGATCGAGGGGTGCCTCGGGCACGATGAAATCCTCACTGCCGAGGATCTCCTCATCCTCGGAGACTGGACGATAACGTCATCCGGGTCATTGGGCGTGGCCTGTTTATCAGCGTTAACTTGCCCGTTGTCTTGTTCCTCCTGTTCGGATGCTGCTCCAACAGGGTCTTCATTGTTTTTGACGTCGCCCGGAGTACTATTTTCTCCGGTGCCAGTGTTGCCATCTTTTGAGCGAGGAGACTTAGAACGGCGTTTAGGGCGCGGGCGCTTGGACTATGTCTCAGAAGGTTTATTCGCAACTGGATCTTCTTTGTCATCGTTGCTAGCCTTTTTAGGTGTGCCAACCATGTACACATTGTACGAAGAGGTGGCCGTCCAACGTCCAGTGAATGGCGGGTCTTGGCCTTGCTCCTTGTCGGCATCGTAGTCCATACCGTCGATGTCTTCGGAGCCATAATCAAGCACGTCGGTTAAGTCATCGACGGTGGCTATGAAGTGGGTGGCGGGTGGGAAGCAAAATTCCCCATCATCAGCCTCTAGCTCGAACTGAACATAGTTCGGCTGTGAGTCCTTCTCCAAGGACAAATTCTTTAAAGAGTTTAGCACATCACCCAAAGGTGAGTGCTGGAAGATGTCTGCGGCGCTAATCCGAAAATCGATAACCGATCCAGCTCGGTGTTCGCAGGCGTACATGGTCCGGAACTTATAGCCGGAGACGAGTCCAGAGTTCCGTTGACGCAAGTATTGCAGGGTGTCGAGTCTGTGTGGCCTCGGATGGCACGATCTGCTCCGGTTCTAAGGCCGTTGCAGCAACAGGAACCATCTCCTGGATGTGATACGATGACAGACTTAAGTCATGTTCATCGGAGCGAGGGGGAGCGATCGTTGCGGTCTCGAATCCGTCGTAGTTCAGGTCTCCGCGGACGTCCATGACATAGTTCAAGCTTCCAAATCTGACCTGGTGGCCAGGGGCGTAGCTATTGATCTGCTCTAGATGGCCAAGCGAGTTGGCCCACAGTACGAAGCCACCGAATACGATGATCTGTCCGGGGAGGAAGGTTTCTCCTCGGACGGTGTCTCTATCGACGATTGAAGGGGCCATCGAACCTTTTGTCGATGGCACAGTGGAACTCTCAATGATAGCACCAATGTCGGTGTCAAAACCGGCGGATCTCGGGTAGGGGGTCCCGAACTGTGCGTCTAAGGTCGATGGTTGCAGGAGACGGGGGACACGATGTTTAGCCAGGTTCGGGCCCTCTCTATGGAGGTAATACCCTACTCCCTGCTTGATTCATCTTGATGAATATGAGTGTTACAAGAGTTGATCTACCACAAGACCGTAATGGCTAAACCCTAGAAGTCTAGCCTGTATGACTATGGTAATGAGTATATCCTTTCTGGACTACACCCTCCGGTTTATATAGACAAAGGGGGAATCTAGGGTTACCTAGAGTCGGTTACATAGGAAGGAATCTTCATAGTTGATCGCCAAGCTTGCCTTCCACGCCAAGGAGAGTCCAATTCGGACACGGGTACAGTCTTCCGCCTTCATGTCTTCACAGCCCATCAGTCCGGCCCATGGATCATATGCCGGACGCCCGAGGACCCCTTAGTCCAGGACTCCCTCATGTACATTGCAAATTATGAGAGAAAAGGCATTAGAATTACTCCAAAAAGCATTATTATGGATAAAAACATTATAAATAATAGTAAGAAAACATGATGCAAAATGGACGTATCAGGGGGGCTACCTTTGCGCCCACCATGGAGCGACGTCTACATGAAATTTTATTGCCACGCAAGGCTCGTCTCTTTTGCTCTACATGTTCAGTTCCATTGTGGACAATAACTGACATGCATAGGAATAAAACATAGTGAGATTATGTAAGGAGTGCATGCAAAACTCCAGAGTGATGGTAGCAAACTGTGGATAGACCCAAAACCAATGATAGCAGGCAGATAATAGCTTTAGTTAAAAAAATACAGATAATGGCTCCTTTAATGTTTGTTTGCACCCAACATGAAACTCACAGTAGACACCCGAGATTAACCAGATAGTAGACAGATAGTACTGATTGCTGCCCCAATATGTACCCCACAACTATTTAAAAACTCAAGTTTCAGCATTAGTTTGGACCTGACTCGGAGTCTAATAGGTGAACACGATGATAAAGTAGCATGTCATCATATTAAGTGATGCATAACGTAAGCAGACACGGAAGAGTGCGACCTCTCTTGCTGACCCGTGTAGTCCTCGAGGTCATCTGCTCAGTTGATGATGGTAATGCAGTTGTCGTGGCTGCCGGCAGCGGGGAAGAACATCTGAGGCGGCGAAAGATAGTCTGGAGAGCGGATCCCTGCTGTGGTGAACCCTTCCGTCATTGCAGCAGCTGAGCTGGGGTGGAAGACAGTGCAGCAGGAGTAGGACAAACCACACAAGGTTTTCTTTGACACATATCTGTAACAGAAGTAATTGTGTAAGGGCTTGTTTGAATTTGAGGATTCTAACAATGCAGGGATAGGAAATAGACAGGAATAGGATAGGAATGCACGTGCAAAATAGAGAATTTAAAAACACGGGATTTCTGCCAATCTGGGTGTTTGATTCACAAGAATTGGAAGATCACAGGATGCAAAGAAGCATGGTGAGATTAAGTCAAACCACAAGAAAATGTACGATTATAATACTATTATGCTACTATCTCTTAGTCTTGTGCTTCATGAATAGGAATTTGAAAAGGAGGACAAGTGGAAATTAAAATTCCTACGGTTTTTCTTTCAAGCAGACACTAAAAGAACAAATCCTACAGTTTTCCTTTGCTCCATTCCTTTGAACCAAATTCATGAATAGTAGTTCCATAGGAAACTTTCCAAGTCCTATGTTTTTCCTTCACTTTTCCTTTCAAGCACTGGCGATTCTAGTAGGAAGGCTTGAGGAAGGAAAAGCCTACACTCAAAAATTGTTTTTGTGCTACTTCTATTACTTTGGACCTAGGCCATTGCCCTACTAGCTCAACTCCCAGGCCGATCGACAAATGCACAGCTCAAACGCGCGGAGATAAATAATGATGGCGTTCAAGAGAGTCCATCACGGATAGCTAAGTTGCCTGGTACGTCACTGCTTGTCATATAGGAGGATAAAATAATCATATTTCACGTTACTACGTGTGCTCAGTGGACAATATATATAACATGTAGAGTAAAAAAGAGATGCAACAAGTGTACAACCTCTTTGGCGAAGCCATGCCGATCTCAGTGTGATTGGGTTGGTCGGTGAGGATGCTCCGGCTGACTTGGCTGTTGGAGGAGGGGAAGAAGATCTTAGGCGTCTGGAGATGGAGCTCGGGTACTGCTCCGCTGTGATGGAGGGTTCCGTCGTTGGAGCAGCTCCTGTGAGTTGTACGACGCCGAGGCTGAAGTAGGACAAGAGAGACAACGTTAACTTGAGTGGAATTCTAATAGCATCTCCAATAGATGACGTAAAATACATAGCCACAAAGTGCTAGATGTAAAATACATCAGCCGCTCATCTTTGAACTTAACTGTCGAAACTGAATTTAACTGTCGAAACTGAACTTAACTGTCGAAACTGAATTTTGCTGTCGAAACTGAACGCACTAGTAGCAGAAAAGCAGTAGCAGCAGCAACAATAGCGCGTGCGAGAGCTGGGGCAGCTGGTCATGTAGTAGCATCAGGTGAGGCTACACGTTAGTCGACTGACTTTTTCATCTCTGGTCAGTTCATTTTCCAGCCGTTGGATACGAAATCAAGGGCCTGCAGTTCATCTTCAACCTCCACCCCCTGAGCCGCCAGCCACCACCGGCCAAACTGCCACCCCCGCCGCCCGCGTCCGGCGGTGCACCGCCCCGAAACCACTCCCAACCGCCAGTCCGCCGCCGCCTGGCCATCCCTCTAGGCCCCCCCGTGCCGAGCTTTTTCTCCGGCGATCCCCACGCTACTGCCCCACCACCGCCGACGACCACCGCCCCCACCCTGAACCCTAAGATAGATAGTGGGGTACCTCTCCAGCGAGCCCCCCTCCCCGTTGAGGCTGGTTCTTCCTTAACTCAGGCGAGCCCCCCCACCCCCTGAAAATCGACTGACCCAAAAGTCGATTCAGTCGACCGAAGTGTAGCTAAATCGGAGCAGCATCGCAAGCAAGAGCAAGAGCGAGAGCAGCAACGCGAGCAAGAGCAATAGCAAGAGCAGACCAAGCAGGGGACCGAGAGCAAGAGCAGAGCAGCAGCACGAGTGAGAGCTAAAGCAGTAGCAGCTCCTACTCATGTGGAAGTCACCGCCGAGGGAGTGGCGCCGTGGAGGAAGTGGCCGGTGACGCCGCCGTGGATGGAGCCGCGCAGTTTTGGCTCGGGACCGAGCGCCGGCAGCACCGTGAGATTGAATCAAGAAGAAAATGCGGCGATTAGTGTACAACCTCTTTGGTGGCGCCGATTAGGCCTCAGCTTCATCCGAGGAAATGGTGATGATGATGCTCTTCTGGTGGTGCAGGTGAAGACGGTGGTGTGGGAATGGAGGTGGGCGAAAGATGAGGGGAACATCGGGGCAGCTCCTTGGAGGTGGAGGACGGGGTGGCTGAACCGGCGGGACGACGAGATCGACGACGGATCCTCATCCGGTATGGTGGATGAGGGACGTCGAGGTGTTGCTGTGGACGACGTCGTCGGGGAAGAGGCTCCGGCTGGGTGGCGGACGGAGGAGGTGTGGGGCTTCACGGGTTTTCACGGCCTCGATGTACGAATGGGTGGGCGGATGGGATGGGAGTGGGGAACCATGGCTTAGGGACGCGCTTGTCTGAAATGTGGGGTAAGTTACGAAAGTACCCCCACTGATTTGAGCTAGGCGGTTCTTTCGGTTCAGGGGTATCACGGGCATTTCGTGTGTCGGGATTTCGCAGGAGGTGGGAGTCTTCGCGCGCGTTGTAATTTTGGAATAGCAAGGCGCGGGTTGAAATGGAGGGAGTTGTCGGAGCACAACGAGACAAAGATATATCTTAAATATTTCGGGGTAACAAGGCGCGGGTTGAAGAGGCGGGAGTTTCGCAGCACGATAGACAGAGACGCTAGCTTGAAATTTCGGCTAAGGCGCGGCTTGAAATTTCGGGAGAACAAGCTTAATGTGTACCCAAAAAAAGACAATTCGCACCTCATCACCAGAGAGAGCCATGTCCCCTTTTACTATATTACTAGAAATGCATTCAAATACAACAAAAAAACTAAAAAAATCGGGACAACAAACATAACGTGTACAGTACCAAAACAATTTGCACTTCCCTCAACAATAAAAAAACAATGTGTGTTGTCTAGCATATGGACTAACTTTGAGTACGTTTTCCCTGTTTTAATGGGATTGTACTCGGGTTAGTTATACAACCATCTAAATATTATCTTCACAACACATGACATTAATATAGGAGAAGTAAATTCCTATATAAATACGAACTACATGTACATACGATCTCAAATTCAAATATATGTATCCATTTTATGTTGAATTCAAATCATAGTACATGTATGCTCTAACAAGATGTTCGGAATCTAAACCATGTATGATATACTATGTACAATGTGTTTAACTAGCACAACACACACACAAACACCATTTAGACTAGTAAGGTACACGTGCATTGCACGCATGAGATTTGGCAACCAAATTATGAATAAATACCACATTATAGCATGTAAGCTTTGAGTCATATATGCATGATGTAGATGTTCATTTAATTCTTATAGTTCATTTCATTCAAAATCATCTAGTTTTTATTAGAAAGCAAATCTATTTCAAGATTCATGGAATTGTGCGTTGTAAGGCATAAAGTAAAAACAAATAATGGCAAATCATGTATAAACACATTTGGGAAATTCTGATACGGAAGATTGTAGAAAAAAGAAGAAGTGCTTGTGTTTTGAGGTTTGTGCATTATGCTTAAGTTCAACCATGGAGTCTTCTAGATTGTACATGTGGCAAAATCTGGTGGAATCTAGATGATATCCAACGGCCAGTAGTGCTCAAATTTGCCATCTATGCACTATCGGATTGGCCTCATCCAACGACCATCTTTCAAAGTTAAAGTTATCCGCACACTATATAAAAAATATAATATATAATATATATATAGGGGTATAGATATAGATATGTGATGCGAAAGCCAGCCATCATCTCCAATTAGAATAGTGTGTCCATGCACGGATGCAATGTGGCCAAACGATGTCTACCATCGATATCTCAAATTCAAATCAGTCTGACCTTGTTCAATGTGTATAGAGTACAACATGCTCGTTTCCAAACCACACCGCGCATATCTCAGTTATATTCATGCATGCATGTGTTTCAAACATCATGATCTCTTATTCAAATATTTGAATTCAACTTTACATTGATTATGACCTCACCTAGTCTTTTACACCCACACAGTCGTCTTCTCTTTTATAATTGTACCACTAAATTTCTCTCTTGCATGCATGCACACACAGTACCAGGCGGCATTATCCATCGCACACATGCAATCTTTTTCTTCAGGTCGGTCTCCCATGCATGCACACACACACACACCTCCCCCTCTCCATCATATCGGGCATTCTTTATCTCTCACGTGCATGCGCAATGATCGATGTTCCTCTATCTGTGTGTATATATAGCTAGGTCTTTCACAGTTTCCGACACAAACCAATCAATCTATATATCTAGTGAGGTCTCACCCTCTTTCCCACATCCACGTCGATCAATCTATACCTCTCTATATAGGATTACATAGCTAATACACACACATTAATTATATATCCAACGTCCCCCTCTCATCATCCATGCCTTCCGCTTCATCTCTCAGACGCGCACACAGTGGCGAAGACAGGGGGCAGCAAGGGCCCTGCCCCCTAACATCACTATATATTGAGGCTAATATGAATGTGATCATTAGACAATTGCTAGTAAAATGGTTTAAGTTGATGAATTGGCCCTCCTCATAAAGGATTAGCAATGCTTGGCCCCCTAGCTCATTTATTTTTGATGGCTCCGCCACTGCGCGCAACAGCGCACATTCTCGCCCCCTCTCTTTAAATATCGATCTCGCACTTGTGCACTCCTTCAAAGTCTCCCTCCACTTGGCCCCCCACACCATCTACTAGCCCCCACCGGATTTTGCCACATGTAAAATCTAGTAGACTCATGGTTGAACTTAAGCATAATGCACAAACCTCAAAACACAAGTGCTTCTCCTTTTGTTATAGAATCTTCTGTATCATAACTGCCCAAACCATTTTTCTAGTTGAATTGCCATTATTTGTTTTCACTTTATGCTTTACAACGCACATTTCCTTAGGATTTTTCCCTATCTTGGTTGTTTGATTCGTAGGATTGTAAACCATAGGAATTTTTCCATAGGATTCATTTGCAATAGATTTCATAGGAAACATCCCATCCACTCAAACCTCTTGAAAGAATCCTACGTTTTTCTATGCACAATCAATCACTCGTACAATCCTGTAGGATCCAAGACGACATTCCACTCTAATCCCATGTTTTTCCTATTCCAGCGTTTTGGAAATCCTACGAATCAAAGAGGCCCTAGATTTTTTATAAAAACTAATTTACTTTGAATGAGATGAACTACAAGAATTAAACGAAGGTCTACATCAGGCATATATGACTCAGAGCTACATGCTATAGTGTGGTATTTATTCATAGTTTGGTTGCCAAATCTGATGCGTGCAATGCACGTGTACCTTACTAGTACTTCGAGTATGTGCAAAACACGTAAATTAGAATTCCAATGGCACGCTACACAGTGTCTCTCTTACAGTTCATGAAGCCACGTGGCACATGTGGAGGTGTTGCCGCGACCTCCTTGTGTGGATTGATCACAGTGATGTGCTGCTTGTTCCAGAAGAATGTACTCGTCCTCTCTGAGCCACACTAGCGGTACATGCACGAAGCGACGATGTGCACGCACGCCACGCACGCACTCATTCCCTCGCAGATAACCCACAAGTATAGGGGATCAATTGTAGCCTCGTTCGATAAGTAAGAGTCTCGAACCCAACGAGGAGCTAAAGGTAGAACAAATATTCCCTCAAGTTCTATCGACCACCGATACAACTCTACGCACGCTTGACGTTCGCTTTACCTAGAAAAAATATAAAACTATAAGTACTTTGTAGGTGTTGTGGGATAGGTTTGCAAGATAATAAAGAGCACACAAATAAAAACTAGGGGCTTTTTTAGGTAAAGAAGCAATAAAGTTAGTATAGCGACTGTGGAATAGTTGTGGTAGGAGTTGCGAAATTGTCCCTAAGCAATTGACTACTTTACTAGACCGGTAGCAAGTTTTATGTGGGAGAGGCCACTGCTAGCATGTCATCCCTGACTTGGAGTTCTATGCACTTATGATTGGAACTATTAGCAAGCATCCACAACTACTAACGTTCATTAAGGTAAAACCCAACCATAGCATTAAGATATATTGGTCCCCCTTCAATCCCGTATGCATCAATTTCTATGCTAGGTTGAAGCTTCTGTCACTCTTGCCCTCCAATACATAGTCCTATCAACATACAACTAACCCTATGGTGTGATCCATGCGCGCGCTCATATGATGGGCACCAAGGGACAGCAACATAAACACAAGCAAATTAAACCAATCATAGCAATTCACCAATTACTAATAGGACAACGCAAATCTACTCAGACATCATAGGATGGAAACACATCATTGGATAATAATATGAAGCATAAAGCACCATGTTCAAGTAGAGGGTACATCGGGTTGCGGGAGAGTGGACCGCTGTAGATAGATAGGGGAAGGTGATGGGGATGTTGGTGAAGATGACGGAGGTGTTGGTGTAGATTGCGGTGATGATGATGGCCCCGGCGGCGTTCCGGCGCCACCGGGAGAGAGGGGGAGAGAGACCCCCTTCTTCTTCTTCTTCTTCTTCTTCTTCTTCTTCCTTGACCTTCTCCCCAGATGGGAGAAGGGATTCCCCTCTGGTCCATGGCCTCCATGGCATGGGAGGGGCGAGAGCCCCTCCGAGATTGGATATATTTCTCTGTCTCTCTCTATTTCTGCGTTCCTGATTCTGCCCTTTCACCGTTTCTTATATTCCCGGAGATCCGTAACTCTGGTTGGGCTGAAATTTGGACACGATTTCTATCCAGATATTGGCTTTCCTGCGGCCAAAGAAGGGCACCAACTGCCATACGGAGTGGCCACGAGGTCCCAGGGCGCGCCTGACCCCCTAGGGCACGCCCCTCACCCTCGTGGGCCCCTCGGGCATCGTCTCGCGTTGATTCCACTTCCCAAAATTCACATATATTCCAAAAAAATCTCCATCAGTTTTTATCCCGTTTGGACTCCGTTTGATATGGATTTTCTACGAAACAAAAAACATGCAACAAACAGGAACTGGCACTGGGCACTGGATCAATATGTTAGTCCCAAAAATAGTATAAAAAGTTGCCAAAAGTATATGAAAGTTGTATAATATTGGCATGGAACAATCAAAAATTATAGATACCACGGAGATGTATCAGCATCGCCAAGCTTAATTCCTGCTCGTCCTCGAGTAGGTAAATGATAAAAAAGATAATTTTTGATGTGGAATGCTACCTAGCATAATCTTGATGATGTAATCTAATCATGGCATGAATATTAAGACACGAGTGGTTCAAAGCAATAGTCTATCATTTGACATTAGGAAAATAATACTTCAAGCATACTAATAAAGCAATCATGTCTTTTCGAAATAACATGGCCAAAAAAAGTTTACCTACAAAATCATAGAGTCTAGCTATGCTCCATCTTCACCACACAAAGTATTCAAATCATGCACAACCCCGATGACAAGCCAAGAAATTGTTTCATACTTTTGACGTTCTCAAACCTTTTCAACATTCACGCAATACATGAGCGTGAGCCATGGACATAGCACTATAGGTGGAATAGAATATGACGGTGGAGGTTGTATGGAGAAGACAAAAAGGAGAAAGTCTCACAGTGACGCGGCTAATCAACGGGCTATGGAGATGCCCATCAATTGATGTCAATGTGAGGACTAGGGATTGCCATGCAATGGATGCACTAGTAGGGGCTAATCAACGGGCTATAAGTAGCGGCCAATCAACGGGCTATAAGTGTATGAAAGCTCAAACTGAAACTAAGTGGGTGTGCATCCAACTTGCTTGCTCATGAAGACCTAGGGAATTTGAGGAAGCCCATCGTTGGAATATACAAGCCAAGTTCTATAATGAAAATTCCCACTAGTATATGAAAATGATAACTCAAGAGACCCTCTATATGAAGAACATGGTGCTACTCTGAAGCACGAGTGTGGTAAAAGGATAGTAACATTGTCCCTTCTCTATTTTCTCTCATTTTTTTATTTTTCTCTCTATTTTTAGGGGGGCTTCTTTGGCCACTTTTATTACATGGGACAATGTTCGAATAATGATGATCATCACACTTTTATTTACTTAGAACTCAATATTACAACTCAATACTAGAACAAAGATATGACTCTATATGAATGCCTCCGGCGGTGTACCGGGATGTGCAATGATCTAGCATAGCAATGACATCAAAAAACGGACAAGCCATGAAAACATCATGCTAGCTATCTTACGATCATGCAAAGCAATATGACAATAAATGCTCAAGTCATGTATATGAATATGATGGAAGTTGCATGGCTATATATCTCAGAATGGCTATGAAAATGCCATGATAGGTAGGTATGGTGGCTGTTTTGAGGAAGATATAAGGAGGCTTATGTGTGATAGAGCGTATCGTATCACGGGGTTTGGATGCACCGGTGAAGTTTGCACCAACTCTCGAGGTGAGAAAGGGCAATGCACGGTATCGTAGAGGCTAGCAATGATGGAAGGGTGAGAGTGCGTATAATCCATGGACTCAACATTAGTCATAAAGAACTCACATACTTATTGCAAAAATCTATTAGTCATCAAAAGAAAGTACTACGTGCATGCTCCTAGGGGGATAGATTGGTAGGAAAAGACCATCGCTCGTCCCCGACCGCCACTCATAAGGAAGACAATCAATAAATAAATCATGCTTCGACTTCGTTACATAACGGTTCACCATACGTGCATGCTACGGGAATCACAAACTTCAACACAAGTATTTCTACAATCCACAACTACGCACTAGCATGACTCTAATATCACCATCTTTATATCGCAAAACTATTGCAAGGAATCAAACATATCATATTCAGTGATCTACAAGTTTTATGTAGGATTTTAAGACTAACCATGTGAATGACCAGTTCCTGTCAACTCTCTAAATAGATATAAGTGAAGCAAGACAGTTTAATTCTTTCTACAAAAGATATGCCCATGCTCTAATAAATATAAGTGAAGCAAAAGAGCATTCTACAAATGGCGGTTTTCTATGTGAAGAGAAAGAGGCAATCCAAACTTCAAATGATATAAGTGAAGCACATGAAGCATTCTATAAAGCCATACTCAAAAGATATAAGTGAAGTGCAATGAGCATTCTATAAATGAACCATGAACTATCTCATACCAGCACGGTGCATCAAAGAAAAGTGAAAACTAAATGCAAAAGACGCTCCAAGATTTGCACATATCACATGAACGAAATGAATCCGAAAACATACTGATACTTGTTGAAGAAAGTTGGGATGCCTTCCGGGGCATCCCCAAGCTTAGACGCTTGAGTCTCCTTGAATATTTACTTGGGCTGCCTTGGGCATCCCCAAGCTTGAGCTTCGGTGCACCCCTACCTGGCGCGCCAAATGTCGGATCACGGGTTCCGGCAAAACCCTTAAGGTTCGAACACTTGGGTGCGCGCGAAGATTTCCTCTCTACCGATCCATGCCCTAGCTTGCTAAGATCTCGCGGACGAACTCGTAACTCAAAGACACAAGATTTATACTGGTTTGGGCCACCGTTGTGGTGTAATACCCTACTCCAGTGTGGTGGTGGTGGATTGCCTCTTGGGCTGATGATGAACAGTACAAGGGGAAGAACAACCTCCTGAGGGCGAGGTGTTCTTGTGCTTGGCGTGTGTCTAAGAGCTGGCTCTAGCTCTGGTTAGCTTTTTCTCTACTGTGGTGGCTAGTTCTACTTATATAGGCCCTGGTCCTCTCCCCAAATATTGAGCGGGATGGGAGCCAACAACGGCCAATTTGAAAGGGGACAGCTAGTACAGCTTATCCTGACAAAAGCGGTCTTCGCCTTCAAAAGGCACTGGTGGTGACACCGTCTTGGGCTCCATGGTGACCTCCGTCTTGCCGTCCTGCATGTCTTGGTCTCGTTGCACCGATATGGAAACCTTTGCTTGATGCCTCGGTACTCTACGCCTGCGCTTGCCTCCTTAGCACCAAAGAGGAAAACAGGACACTGCGCGCGCTGGCGCCCGCCTGGTCTCGATCGTCATGGCACACGTCACGAGGACCTTACGAGGTTTGCCTGGCCTTGATCTCTCTGCCCCTTGTGAGCCTTCCTGGCGAGGCCGCTCCTCAGGAGGTCTTGTGTCGTCCGCCTCGCGAGGCTTGGCCCCTCGCGAGGGTCTTGAATGCCTTGTTGATGAAGATGGGCCGTACGGGCCTGCTAGCTCAGCCACGCCGTGGGCCGCAGGCAGGCAAGTCTGGGGACCCCCATTCCCAGAACGCCGACAGTAGCCCCCGGACCCAAGGCGCGCTCGGGCTTGTCTTCGAGACGAAGCCAAAGGTCAAGCTCAGAGCGCCGCGGGCCCCAAAAGCCTGCGGCCTCGGTTGACGCGTGGTGGTTGATTGGACGTGGGTGTCTCCGCTTCCCCACGCTGCCTCGGCAACTGCTCGACTTGACAAAAAGGCTGGCGCAGATAGTGCTTGCCTTCATTGCTTCTTCCTCGCCTTGCTCCAGATCCCCTTTCTCGCTCCTTGCTGCCGGAACCTCCAGATCCGCTCCAACCTCGCTCCGCATCTGTGACCAATGGCGCCGCGCAAGGTCAAGTCCTCCTCGGCGCCGGCTTGGTTCGAGCCAGCCCTCGATGTGCCCAACATCACGGAGAAGAACCTAGCCGCCACGCGCTTGCTGACGGCGGGGGAGAGCAACGAGAGGGGGAAGACGGAGCTCCGGCTTGCCTCCGACGCGCCGGAGCTTGAGGGAAGCACCTTCTTCCCTTTCTTCACGAGCAGCATCGCCGCCGGGTTGGTTCCCCCCTTTTCTGATTTCTTTTTCGACGTCCTCCACCACTTCGGGCTGCAGGCATTGCATCTCCATCCCAACTCCATTCTTCTCTTGTCTATCTTCGCCTAATATTGCGAGGCGTACCTGGGCGTGATGTTGTCCGTGGCACTGCTGCGCCACTTCTTCTTTCTCCGCGTCACCGGCGGCCATATCTCCGGGTGCACCAACTTCATCGCAGCCGGCCAGGCCAACTCAATCTCGAACACCGGGAAGAGGGTTGACAACATCAGGGCCAAAATGGGTCATGATAAGTGCCGAGTGCGTCCATCCACGATTGGAACTGCCGATGGAGGCGCCCCAGTCTGACAAGGGGTGGTCTCGTGTAGAGCTCACCAACGAGCGGGCGTCATCGGTGTTGAAGCAGATGAATATCGATTTGAAGCCGGGCAATGCGAAGGCGGCCAAGGTGACGGGGGCCATGCTCATGAAGGAATTCTTGACGCTGCGCGTTGCTCCACTTCAGGCGCGCGCGCACCCTTTGTGGAAGCTTGGAGATGAAGAAGACAAGATTCGTCTGAGCCCGGTGGCCTTGCCTGATGACGAGCTGACTGCAGTTCTGCGCCTCTTGGTTGGGGATAACCAAGAGTACCCGTCGAGCGCCTTTGTTCCATTGTTCCATCGCAACGACTGGGAGCAATTCGTTGCCTCTAGGCCGACCTTTGACGCGCACGGGCTGGTGCCGCCGGCGCTCGCTGGGGCCTCTGCAACGCCGAAGCCGGTGGAGGTGTCTTCTTGCGAGTCCTGCGGGGAGGAAGAGGGGGAGGAGGACTCGGAGGAGACCCCCGAGGAGATGGGGGAGAACTCCCCCTTGAGCAAGGGCAACATCCTACACGCTCTGCCAGACGACGCCGAGGTCGATGCCCGCCAGGAGGAGAGGGAGCTGCCCCTCATCCCGATAAGGGGTAGATCATCGCTGGTCTCTCGAGATGTTGCCTCCGTCTTGGCACCGCCTGGGGCCGGCTCCGGCCCTTCTGCTGCGCCGTCTTCTGTCCCCGGAGCCCGTGCGCCCACTCCTCACGCCCCGACGCTTTCGGGTTTCAGGCTCCCCAAGCGGAAGGTGGACTATGTCGCAGTGGATTAGTAAGTGCTTCGAGCTTCGTCTTGTTCCTACTTGTACTTGCTATTTTCTGACATTCGCCCTTGGTTGATCAGGCCGGTGTCCTCAGTGAAGAAGAGGTAGGAGGATGCCGCGGCCATGCCCCCCTCTGCGGAGAAGAGAGGCAACAACACCCGCACCTCCCCAGCTCGGTCGCCCTCGCAAGGCCAAGAGGAGCATCGGCAGGAGGAGTCAGCGCCCGTGGCCCCGCTGGCTCCGGAAGTGCCGGCACCTGGCTCGGCTGATGAGGTCCCAAGGGCTCCGGAGCCCTCAATCTTCCAAGCTCTGGTAACGACGTCGCCTCCTCCTGCTGCGCATCTGGCCCCAAATTCTTCTGCTCCCTCCGTAGTCTTGGAGCGTGTCTTCTCGGGGATGGCCAAGCCGCGGGAAGACCTCCTAGGCGCGGACCCGCACCTAGTGGCCGGGTGCCTCGAGCTGGCCTCAGGCTCGCTTCACTTCGATTCGGCAGTTCGAGCATCGCTGAGCCAGGCCATGGCGGCCTCCGAGAAGGAGAAGCAGGCCACCGCCAGAGCTGCGGCCGATCGCGAGGCAGCGCTGAAGGACTCCGAGGCCGCCCGCGACCGCTGCCGAAAGCTGGAGGGTGAGCTGAAGAGCCTGCGCGACGAGCGCGCAAAAGAAGCACGTGACCGCAAAGCGAAGGAGGAGGAGCTGAAGGCTCGGGAGGACGCCATCAAGGGCTGCGATGCTGAGCTGGGGGAGCTGACGAAGGCGCAGGCCGCGGAGTGCAGCCGACTGGAGGAGCTAGAGCAGAAGGCGAAGGCGAGGGAGGCCAAGCTCGACGCCATGGCGATGGTCCTGGCCGAAGACCGCGTGGCCTTCTTGCTTCTTGAGAAGAGGTCCAGCGTGGCGCTGGAGTCACTGTACGAGAAGGGCCTGGAGAAGCCGCTGACCACCGACAAGGATGGCCCTGCTCAGCTGCTTCCCCACTTCGTGAAGGCGCTTGAGGAAGTCGTGGAGGGCATCGTTCCCATGGCTAAGGCAGAGGCTCGTGTCCTTTCTTCAGCTGCGCTGACGCGTGTCTTCAGTCATCTGTACCTTCGCGACCCCAATGCTCGTCTCGACGAGCTACTGGAGCCTATGGCTGATGAACATTGTGCGGCCGCCGCCGCAGCCGTGAAAGGTCAGGTAGAGGCCCTGCAGAAGAAGTTCCGCGGCTTCGTCCTCGCGCCCTCGACCGGTGATGCCACCGATCTTGCAGCTGGCGGTGCAGGTGAAGACGATGCTACCAAGGGAGGAGCACATTCTGCAGGTGATGGCGGTGTCCAGGGGTGACCTGCGGCTGCTTTCCTGTTTCATTCCTGCAATACGCATCAGGCCTTGTGGAGGCGTTAAAACTTTCATTTGATATTGTGAGGACAATATGTCTTGTAATATTTGCTTCGAGATTTTGCGATTTTCTTCCTATTTGCTTTGTGTTCTGCGTCGGCAGAGCCCGGCCCCGCGCATACCTCAACCGCCGTTGGGCCGACCGGAGACCAGGACGGACCAAGGAGTGAGGGGCTACGTGACCAGTTAGGCTCCTGAGTCGTGATGCTCAGGAGTCCCCCTTGACGCGCAAACAACTTACAGGGAGAGTACGCGAGGATAGGTTAATGTTCTACATCGGCAGAGCCCGGCCCCGTGCATACCTCAACCGCCGTTGGGCCGACCAGAGACCAGGACGGACCAAGGAGTGAGGGGCTACGTGACCAGTTAGGCTCCTGAGTCGCGATGCTCAGGAGTCCCCCTTGACGTGCAAACAATCTCTATACCTTTGCCCTCGCCGAGGCTTGGCTCGGGAGGGGCGTGCGACGACCAGGTCCGGGAACCTGGTTGGGTGGCGTGCACTTGGGCGTGACCCGAGCGCAGCCCCCAGGTCCGGGAGACCTAGTTGGGTGGCGTACGCTTGGGCGTGACCCGAGCGCAACCCCCGTGCCCAGCCCCCTCGCGCGGCTCTCCCGAGGGGAGCCGTTGCGGTGAGGCCGGACGCTGAGCTCTAGGGCTCCCTGAGGTTGGTACGACCGTGAAACCGCCCTCAGTTGTTTATCACCAGCGCGGAGCATAGTGCTTCCGCTTGTGCACGGGCATAGCCGCTCCTCGGCAGTGTCGATGGCCAGCGCGGAGCATGGTGCTTCCACTTGTGCGTGGGAGGGGGCTCCCTCTGCGGAGAGCCCCCGGGGCGTGTACAGCCCCGCCCTGACACGTGGCCTGCATAGCAGGGCTAGACGAGGTGTATCTGGGCACTCATGAGCCAGCGCGGGACTCAGGAGGCCCTACCTCAAGGTGGGTTGCGCCTGGTCTTGGTTCTTGTTCGCTGTGCTGGTCCTGCGAGGTGGTCAGACAACCTGCGCCGAACGAATCTCCTGAGGTTATCGCGTGAGAAAGCCAAGCACCAATGGCCCCAGGAGGTGACGTAAACGGGGCCGGCCCGCCGGACAGAGCTCAGCCGTTGGATTTATCGACGCTGCAGGGACGGGCCCGAGCATAGACGCCGTGCTCAACTTACTCACGCGAAGGGTCCTGAAGAAAGACGGACGGCGCGCGGTCCCCATGATGGGTGGCGATCGAGCAAGTAGTAATCATAGGTAGATTAAACATGAGGGTAGCAGGCTTAAGTAAGTGCATGGGAGATACATGCCACTGGGTTAGGCCCGAGCGGCTTGGGGATGATGCAGCCCGAGGGGCGCTCCCAACAAGGTAAGCTAAAGACATAAACAGGGATACATGCCACAGGGACGGACCCACGCGGCCTGGGAATGATGCAGCCCGAGGGGCGCTCCCAGCTAAATGAACTTGGAAAATGTCACCTGGTTATGTTGACGAAGGAGAGTTGGGGCAGCTGAAGGTGCGCAACGAAGGGGTTGCTCCTCACGAGCCACCGGGGCCCTGAGCCTCAGGAGGCTCTGGGGGCTCAGGTGGTTCCTTGAGGACCGTCTCCATCTCCATCAGGACGGCGTGGTGCCTGGCCTCCTGAGCCGCTAGGATGCGCCGCAAGTTGCGCTGGTAGGCGGACGACACGCTCGGCAGGCCGAAGGGCATGCGAATGTAGCTGTGCGGTGGGCCCTCGCAGCGTCCCACGCGCGAAGGCCAGAAAAGCTCCTGAGAAGCGGCCCTGTTGAGCCCTGGAACGTCGATGCAGACGCGCAGCCCGGCATCCTCGCCTGGATGGGAAGCTGCGCCTCATGAGCGGCGGTCGCCGCGCATGGCCCTTGCGTCTTGCAATTCCTGGGTGGTCTTGGTGATGAATTCCTGAACGGTGGCGATCCTTGCCCTATGCCCTCCTGAGGGAAACGCGTTGCGAAGCACGCCTCCAAGTGGTGCCCGAGCGCCTCCCTCGTGATGTGAGCAAGGTCTGAGGCCCTCCAGAAGAGAGCCCCCAAGCCCTGCCCGAGAAGGGCGCCGGGCGCGCCTTCCTATGCGATGGAGGGGGGCGCCCCTGGAGCGGGCGCTGATCCTGACGAGGCTCTTGCTGCGACGCCATCCTCCTGAGGTCCTGCACGGCGTAGCTGCTTCTTCTTCTTGGGGATGACCTCAGGAGGGCCCTCGCCCTTGCTGTCGGGGTCGTCGATTGCTGCAGTTTGGAAGGCACGCTCGAGGGAGCACACCGCATCTCTTTCTTCACATGGGACCGTGATGATCCCGCCGCTTCCCGGCATCTTGAGGACATTGTAGCCATGATGGGTCACCGCCATGAACTTGGCCAGGGCTGGATACCCGAGGATGGCATTGTACGGCAGACGGATGTGCGCGACGTCGAAGTCGATGAGCTCGTTGCGGTAGTTCTTGCGTTCCCCGAAGGTGACAGGGAGGCGGACCTGCCCTATCGGTGTGGTGAACCGTCGGTCACTCCTGAGAAGGCTTGGTAGGCTGAAGCTGGTCATATGGCACTTGGAGGTTGTCGAAGGTGTCAACGGACAGGACGTTGAGCCCTGCGCCGCCGTCGATGAGGGTCTTGGTTACTTGCACGTTGCTGATGACTGGGGAGCAAAGCATCGGGAGGGCGCCAGCGGTAGCTGCGCACTTGAGCTCATCTGCCGAGTTGAACGTGATGGGGCACTGGGACCATCTGAGCGGGCGTGTGGCTTCGAGCTTGGGGAGGACTGCATTCACTTCAAGAGCAAACTGCTTAAAGATACGCTGCGAGGCTGGGGCCTGGGCTCCGCCCAAGATGCAGGCGATAGCACGCGGTTCCTGGAAGCCCCCAGCCCCCTCGTCTTGATGGTGTTCGTCATTCCTTCTTGGCGGTGGCGGCAGCGGAGGGAGTCCGGCGTTGCCTTGAGGATGATCCTCACGAGGCTGATCCCTCCAGGCGCCCTCGCGAGGCTGATCCTGCCAGCGGTCCTCACGAGGCCGGTCGCGCCACTCCTGGCGCGGGCCACGGTCGTCCCAGCGTCCGCCACCACGTCCTCCTCCTCGGCCGTAGCCCGGTCGCCGCGCTCGGAGCGTCGACCGAAGCGTCCTTCGCGAATGGCTCTGAGCTCTTGACAGTCGCTGGTGTTGTGGGTATTCAGGTTGTGGAAGGCGCAGAGCGGACGGCTTCTCTTGGATGACTCTGGTTGGTCTCTGCCATGCTTGGTGTCTGGTTCCGCTGCGAGCACGGCTGCTCCCTTGCGCTTCACGTCCTTGGCCTTGGCTTTCTTCTCCTCCGGGTCTGCGGCTGGGAGCTCGAGGAGGGAGAGGCGCCCCTCCTCAGCTCTTGCGCACTTGGTCGCCAGGTTGAACAACTCCAGGGACGTGCACAGCTCCTCATGGATAGAGAGCTCTTCCTTCATCTTGACATCACGGATGGCATCAGAGAACGCAGAGATGATGGCCTCGTCCGTCACCTTGGGGATCTTGAGGCGGACGTTGTTGAAGCGCTGGATGTACTTCTCGAGGGTCTCTCCCGGTTGCTGCCTGACACGGCGCAGGTCACCAGCAGCCGGGGGGCGGTCGCGAGTGCCCTGGAAGTTGGCGACGAAGCGGTTGCGCATCTCGTCCCAGGAGGAGATCGAGCCCGGTGGCAGGTTCAGGAGCTAGGAGCGGGCGCCATCCTTGAGAGACATGGGAAACCAGTTCGCCATGACTTTCTCATCGCCGTTGGCCGCTTCGATGCTCAGCTCGTAGAGCTGCAAGAACTCTGCGGGGTCGGGGGTGCCATCATAGCGAGGAGGCAGATCCGGCTTGAACTTGCCCGACCAGGCGACGCTATGCAGCTCGAGGGTGAAAGCGCGGTAGCCGGCTATGGTTACCGGGGCCCGCCTTGGGGTTGAGTTGTGTCTTGATGGGGTCCGCGCCCTGCTGCTACAGGTGGCATGCGGTCTTGCCGCAGCAGCCGGTCCTAGCGCGGTGGCGCAAGGAGCGGCGGAGCGTTTTCTTGCGGTCGAGGGACTTCTTGACAGCTTCTTTCTTCACGAGCGGGCGCGGGACGCGGCGAGTGGCGTCGTGGAGCCGCGCGCCTTGGCGCCAGGGCGGCGTCTTGGAGCAGAGGTGGTCGAGGCGCTCCGTGAGCTACGCCGCCCGTAGCTAGCGGAGGGCGAGGCGGAGAGAGGGACAGCGCAGGGGAGCCCCCTACGGCGCTGACAAGCTCGGCGATGCGGTCGAGCCAGTCCTCGTAGAGGTCGTCAACCGGTCGGTAGCGCAGGAGCTCGTGAGCCATGAGGAGCGCGGCCCGTGCGTCCATGGGAGGGCGACGTGCATGGGAAGAAGAACCGGCCGGGGTCAGCGATGGAGTGGCGGTGCGGCCGTCCCGCCGCACCGAGGGGTGTAGCGAGGATGCTTGCTGCTCATTCCCCGCCAGGCCAGTGGCGGCGTTGGCGGCAGGCGACGGGGAACGACGAGATGGCCCGCCGACGGGAGCCATCTGAGCGACGCGGGCGGCGAGGGCAGCCCGGCGCTCAACACGAGCGCGGCGAGCGTCCGCCATGGAGACGACGGAGCAACGGGGCGCGGAGCGACGGCAGGAAGCTTCGGCGCACCACTACGTGGCGTGCCAAATGTCGGATCACGGGTTCCGGCAAAACCCTCAAGGTTCGAACACTGGGGTGCGCGCGAAGATTCCTCCCTACCGATCCACGCCCTAGCTCTCTAAGATCTCGCGGACGAACTCGACGAACTCGCAACACAAAGACACAAGATTTATACTGGTTCGGGCCACCGTTGTGGTGTAATACCCTACTCCAGTGTGGTGGTGGTGGATTGCCTCTTGGGCTGATGATGAACAGTACAAGGGGAAGAACAGCCTCCTGAGGTTGAGGTGTTCTTGTGCTTGGCGAACTTGTGTGGGTGAGATGCCTCTGAATGAGTTCCCTTTTCCCTACTGTGGTGGCTAGTTCTACTTATATAGGCCCTGGTCCTCTCCCCAAATATTGAGCGGGAAGGGAGCCAACAACGGCCAATTTGAAAGGGGACAACAGTACAGCTTATCCTGACAAAAGCGGTCTTCACCTGCAAAAGGCGCTGGTGGTGACGCTGTCTTGGGCTCCATGGTGACCTCCGTCTTGGCGTCTTGCTGGTCTTGGTCTCGTTGCACCGATATGGAAACCTTTGCTTGATGCCTTGGTACTCTGCGCCTGCGCTTGCCTCCTTAGCACCAAAGAGGAAAACAGGACACTACGCGCGCTGGCGCCCGCCTGGTCTCGATCGTCATGGCTCACGTCACGAGGACCTCGCGAGGTTTGCCTAGCCTTGATCTCTCTGCCCCTCGTGAGCCTGCCTGGCGAGGCCGCTCCTGAGGAGGTCTTGTGTCGTGTGCCTCGCAAGGCTTGGCCCCTCGCGACGGTCTTGAATGCCTCGTTGATGAAGATGGGCCGTACGGGCCTGGTAGCTCAGCCACGCCGTGGGCCGCAGGCAGGCAGGTCTGGGGACCCCCGTTCCCAGAACGCCGACAATAACTTTCCATGGCTTAATCCACTGATAGAAATCGATAGTTTCATCAAAACAAGCAAACTATGCATCAAAAACAGAATCTGTCTTAAACAGGATAGTCTGTAGTAATCTGAACATTCACCATACTTATGTTCCTCCAAAAATTCTGAAACAATTAGGAAAAATAAACAACTTGTATATAAAGACATTGAAAGAAGTTTCAGAACTGTTTGACGTTCCAGTAAAAAATGTAAAATCGCGCACTATATCCAAAGTTTCTGTTTTGCACCGCACAAACCAACAAGCAATGTAAACATCCTAAAGGCAAATCTTGGCACATTATTTTTATAATACATTGGAATTGTACAAGGGGATAATTATTTTTGTTGAAAATTTTCTGTAATAAAGATTCACAAAGTTTTCGTGAGCATGAACAAAGTTCAAGGAGCTCCCCCACTTCAACAATGCTTGTCTCTCTCACTTTCACTTTCCTTTTTGAAAAGTTTTGGGTTCCCCTCTTTATTTTTTTTGTTTTTACACTATATAAAAGCACTCAACAGAAATAAATGACTCTCTAAAACTTCCGGGTTGTCTCCCGGGCAGCGTTTTCTTTAAAGCTATTAAGCTAAGCATATAGTGCCCAAGTAATGGATCCACCCGGATCCCAAGGTATATCAAAGCCTATTTTAATTAACAATGATTTGTGATTTAGTAGTGAGCACAAAGTAACATATATCATGCAACAACCAAGTCTAACTCTCTTCCTATGCATCGGAATGTCATAAAAGAACAATTCATGCACACATAGTAAAGGCCAATGCATAGTATAAACAGTTTCTTGCAATTTTATCATATTGGAAACATGGAGAGGCAGAGATGTAGTTCCTCTCTCATAATAATTGCAAGTAGGAGTGAGGGAGTCCTGGATTAAGGGGTCCTCGGGCATCCGGAGTGTGTAACATGGGCCGGACTAATGGGCTATGAAGATACAAGACAGAAGACTTCCTCCCGTGTCCGGATGGAACTCTCCTTTGCGTGGATGGCAAGCTTGGCGTGCGGATATGTAGATTCCTTCCATTGTAAACCGACTCTGTACAACCCTAGGCCCCTCCGGTGTCTATATAAACCTGAGCGTTTGGTCCGTAGAGGCAATCATAATCATATAGGCTAGACATCTAGGGTTTAGCCATTACGATCTCGTGGTAGATCAACTCTTGTAATTCTCATATTCATCAAGATCAATCAAGCAGGAACTAGGGTATTACCTCCAGCAAGAGGGCCCGAACCTGGGTAAACATCGTGTCCCCGTCTCCTATTACCATCGACCTTAGACGCACAGTTCGGGACCCCCTACCCGAGATCCACTGGTTTTGACACCGACATTGGTGCTTTCATTGAGAGTTCCGCTGCATCGTCATCAGAAGGTTCGATGGCTCCATCGGTCATCTAAAACAATGCTGCCCTAGGGGAGGTTTTCCTCCCTGGCCAGATCTTTGTGTTCAGCGGCTTCACACTCGGGCCAACTCGCTTGGCCATTTAGAGCAGATCGACAGCTACGCCCCAGGTCACCAGATTAGTTTTGGAAACCTGGACTATGTCGCTGATATCCGAGGAAACATGATCTTCCATGGGTTCACCACTCCAACCTCCGCTCTGGCTTTAGATCCGGAGTGTGTCGCCATGTCCAAAGACGGGATTCCTGATCCAGCCGGACTATCTGCAGCCACTAAACCCAGTACGGGAGAGCCGGAGGAAGTAGTGTCGCTGGCAACCGTCATGAAGCCGGACTCTTCTTCGGACGCTGGCTCCGAACCTTTGAAGTCAGCATCGTGTGAGTTCGGCCAAGGAGTTTCCTTCTCGCCGTACTCGACAAATCTTCTTCTCCCTGGCCAAACCTCGCCTTTAAGCGACGCTCTAGACTTGATGCGATCCCTCGTCATTACAGAGGAGCACTGTCCGAACTACGCCCAGCCCGGACTAGGGGCTGAGAGCGGGGAATTTTACGTCCCACCCACCACCCACTTCATAGCCACTGTCGACGACTTAACTGACATGCTCAACTACGGCTCCGAAGACATCGACGGTATGGACGACGATGCCGGAGAGGAGCAGGCCGAAAACCCGCCGTTTACCGGAAGCTGGACGGCCACCTCTTCGTATGACGTGTACATGGTGGACATAACCAAAGATGGTAACGGCGATGATAAAGAAGATCCAGTCGAGGATAAACCTCCTGAGACACAGCCAAAGCGCCGACGTCAGCGGCACCGCTCTAAATCACGACATGGAAAAGACAGCTATACCGATACAAGAGACAATAACACTCCGGACGATGCCGAAGACAAAGAAGACCCTGTCAAGCCAACTTTTGAACAGGACGATCGGGAAGATGGGCAACTTAGCCCTGACGAACATGCCGTAAACGAAGACTCGGAGGACAGTAATTATCTCCCATTCTCCGAGTACGAGGTGAGTCTTGGTGACGAAGACTTTATCGTACCTGAGGAACCTCTCGAGCAGGAGCGCTTTAAGCGCCGGCTAATTGCCACTGCAAGGAGCCTGAGAAAGAAGCAGCAGCAGCTTCAAGCTGATCAAGATCTACTCAACGATAGGTGGACTAATGTCCTGGCAGCCGAGGAATACAGCCTCGAGCGCCCAACCAAAAGTTACCCAAAGCGTAAACTGCTACCCCAATTTGACGACGAGGCCCTCGAGCCCGCGCCATCAGCGCGTAATGCGGCTGACCGACCACCTCGTGGCGGGGACAAAACGGCAACTCAAGCCGAACACCAGCCTATACTACCTTGCCGTAAAGGTAGAGATACAATAGCTTGGGGATATACACACGACCTGTAGCATGACCTGGACAGTAGAGCAGTTCAGACCAGATCGATCTACGGATCGCGGGGGCGTGCCCCGACGCACGACGATGGCTATCTGGCCGGACGTGACAAGCATAATCACGCCCGGGCCGAAAACCGCAGACGAACTCCATCCGAGCTACGTCGCGACTTGGCCCGATATAGAGGCGCCGCACACCCCCTCTGCTTCACTGATGAAGTAATGGAGCACGAATTCCCAGAAGGATTTAAACCCGTGAATATTGAATCGTATGATGGAACAACAGATCCCGCGGTATGTATTGAGGATTTTCTTCTCCATATTCATATGGCCCGCGGTGATGATCTTCATGCCATCAAATACCTCCCGCTAAAGCTCAAGGGACCAGCTCAGCACTGGTTGAACAGCCTGCCTGAAAACTCCATTGGCAGCTGGGAGGACTTGGAAGATGCCTTCCGCGACAACTTCCAAGGTACATACGTCCGACCTCCGGATGCCGATGACTTAAGTCACATAGTTCAACGGCCCGGAGAGTCAGCCAGGAAATTCTGGACTAGGTTCCTAACTAAAAAGAACCAGATCGTCGACATTCCAGATGCCGAAGCCCTAGCGGCCTTTAAGCATAGCATCCGTGACGAATGGCTTGCCCGACACCTCGGCCAGGACAAGCCGAAGTCCATGGCAGCCCTCATGGCACTCATGACCCGCTTTTGCGCATGCGAAGATAGCTGGCTAGCCCGTAGCAATAACAATTCAAGCGAACCTGGCACCTCTGAAGCCAGAAATAGCAACGGCAAGCCCCGAAGCAACATGCACAAGCGTCAAAACAATGGTGACAATACCGATGACACGGCGGTCAACGCCAGATTCAGTGGCTCCAAATCCAGCCAGCGGAAGAAGCCATTTAAAAGGAACAATCCGGGCTCATCCAGCTTGGACCGCATACTCGATCGTCCATGTTAGATCCACGGCACCCCCGATAAACCAGCCAATCATACCAACAGAAGCTGTTGGGTATTTAAACAGGCCGGCAAGGTAAATGCGAAGAACAAGGAGAAGGGGTCGCAGAGTGAGGACGACGCCGAGGAGCCCCGTCCACCGAACACAAGGGGACAGAAGAAGTCCCCCCCCAAGTTAAAATGGTTTACAGGATATATGTTACCCATATCCCCAAGAGGGAGCACAAACGTGCGCTCAGGGACGTCTATGCGATAGAGCCATTCGCCCCAAAATTCAACCCATGGTCGTCCTGCCCGATCACCTTTGATCGCAGGGACCATCCGACCAGTATCCGTCATGGCGTTTCGGGCGCACTGATCCTTGTCCCGATCATTGATGGATTCCACCTCACGCGAGTCCTCATGGACGGTGGCAGCAGCCTCAACCTGCTCTTTCAGGATACATTCAACAAAATGGGCATCGATCCATCAAGGATCAAGCCCACAAAAACTACCTTTAAAGGAGTAATACCAGGTGTAGAGGCCCGCTGCATGGGTTCAATCACATTGGAAGTTGTCTTCGGATCTCCGGACAACTTCCGAAGCGAAGAATTGGTCTTCGACATCGTCCCCTTCGCAGTGGCTATCACGCACTGCTCGGACGAACTGCATTTGCTCGATTCAATGCGCTGCCACACTATGCTTATCTCAAACTCAAGATGCCCGGACCACGCGGTGTAATAATAGTCAATGGAAACACGAAGCGCTCCCTCCGTACCGAGGAGCACACCGCGGCCCTGGCAGGAGAAGTACAGACCGGCCTTATCAAGCAGAACTTTAATTCAGCGGCCAATCTCCCGGACACTGTCAAACGAGTCCGGACTACTCCGCAGCATGACAGTCTAGCTCGTCTGGAGTTAGACTAGCAATTCGGCCTCCGTCTCAGTCCCGACCAAATAGCGGTGTACATACCGCGCGTACATAACTACGCACTCAAAATACCATGGGCAGAGACGGAGGCACGACTAGACGGTGGCCCATAATATGGCTTAATCTAACCTGGGCACACATGCTTTCCCTTTTTCCCCTTTTCAGGCTTCTTCTCCACAGGCCCCTCCGACGGCCTGATCAACGGTCCTTCCAATGGATGGATATACCAAGGCGGCAAGCAACACAGACGTGTGGGGGAATCTCTAGATGTTCTTCTTGGCGATCATTCTACCTGTTTTCAGGACCCGCACGCAGCCCCCCTTGGTCTTGGCATGTTAAATAGCCCTGTTGCTTATCACACTATTTGTACAAATACGCTTTGACGTATTAATCAAATTATAATGGAAATAGTTTGTGGCCCAACTTATGTGGCACTAGCTTACTACTTCATTTTATGTCGCTATCCTTATCGATTGCACCCGTACACTTTGGTACGCTTTAACTCGCCAGGGGCTTCATTATGCTCCATACTACGGCAACAAAGTCCGAACACTTTTTACAGTATAGTTCGGCACCCCGAAGTTATCATTATATGCATCGGCTCCAAATCATGTCTTTGGCCAATAGTTGGGTTGCCCGGCTCCTGTGCTTGCTACCTTACGTTCCATCCTATCGGCTAAGGTAGTAAAGGGAGAACTACTGCGATTGTGTTTCTGGTTTATCCGAGCAAACACCTCAGTAGAGAAAGCCGAAAACTGACTGTCATGATATGGCGAGAGCTGGTCAGCTATTCGGAGGTTAAAAATCTTCTGCGATTTTTTCTGCATTATGCGATGAATCGGCTTTTACCAGATCAGGTGTCTACAACACCCTAGTCCGGATTAAATACTAACTAGGGCCTGCGCCTACATTTCTATTGTCAAACTCCTATGGCTAAGTGAGAGTGATAAAGCCACATAATCCGATTGCCTAGTTTGTTGCGCTAAACACCTCCTTCAAAGGACCAAACTATTGGATCAAGAGTGTTTAGATTCCATCCCGAACACCCCCGTACTACCTACGTGGGGGCTAAAGCTGACGACTGGCCAACTCTCAGATTTAACAAAATGGCTGGACAGGAGGTAGAATTTTAAAATAACAAATATTATATTACATAATGGCTTTGTTTCATAATACAGGAAGGGATAACATGAATGACTTCATTCAAAGATAATGTCTTTTGAACACTGGCCCTCTACAATGCGAGATCCCTTCAGGACATCTTCAAAATATCGCTCGGGCGTGCGGTGCTCCTTGCCCGCGGGCGGTCTCTCGGTCATGATCTTGACGGCGTCCATCTTCGCCCACTGCACCTTGACGCGGGCGAAGGCCATCCGCGCACCTTCGATGCAGACCGACCGCTTGATGGCATCAAGCCGTGGGCAGGCATTGACCAGCCGCTTCACGAGCCCGAAGTAGCTGATGGGTATGGCTTCGGCAGGCCATAGACGGATTATCAAATCCTTCATGGCCAATTCGGCCGCACTATGCTGTTCGGTCAGCTGTTTCAGCCGATCGCTAAAGGGCACCAGATGCTCTGGCACAAGGTATTGCAACCAGAACAGCTTCTCCGTGGAGCTCCCTTCCTCGGCTAGGAAGAAATCCGCAACATCAGCAACACTGGGCGGAAGATCTGCAAATGCTCCTGGAGAACTCCAAATCCGGGTCAGTAAAAGGTACCTTTTCTTCACATACTTGCTCTGCATAATAAAAGCCTTCCCACCGTGATTTTTCCGGCCTCCTGGATTTCCTGGAGGGCGCCCTGTGCTTCAACCCGGGCATCTTGTGCGCTTTGGTAGGCCTTGGCAACTTCAGACCTTTGATCCGCAATATTACGCTCCAAGGACTCGCATTTCTTCACAGCGTCCTGGAGCTCCTGCTGGACCTCACCGACCCTGGCCTCGTGTTTTTCATGAGCGGCTTGTTCCTTCATCACCCTCTCTTGGGCTTCGGCCAGCGCCTTCCGGAGGGTCTCCACCTCGGTCGCCGCTCCTACAAAATATCATGGTGCTATGGTCAACACTAATCATTCATCCTTTCTGAATCTACACAAGGTCATTGCATACTTTGATTGTCCTCCAGCTGTTTTTTCACACGGCCGAGCTCTTCTTCAGTCTGCTCCAGACTCTGTTTCAGTCCGGAGACTTTGGCAGAATGGGAGGTCGCAGGCAGCAATGACGCCTGCTTATTTACATAGACATGTATGGTTAGTCTCCTGCGAGAAATTATTTGATCCTCTGTCCGGCTTTTCTTTCCGAACATCGGACTAAGTCTCAGGGGCTACTGTCTATGCTATGACATTCTTTTTGCATAACTACGTCGCATACCTCAAAGCCTGTCAGAAGGCTGGTGCAGGCTTTGGTCAGTCCGCTCTTAACGGACTGAACCCTCTCAACCACCATACCCATAAGGATACCCTCAACGATGGAAGCGCTTTGCAGTGCTTCTAGTAGAGTATCCGGTGCCTCTGGATGGACAGAGGTCACCGGTGGAATCGGCGCACCTCCTTCTTTTGAAGGAGGCAGCTTGCCTGATTCTGGAGCCGTATAGGTCTCCGGAATTGTATTCGCTGGGGGCCGAATTGAATATGGCCCCCATCACCAGTCTCCAGGGGGATTTGCTCCCCCATGTGTCCGGCGGCCGAGGGATCATCCTCTGGCGCCACCCTGACGGCCTCCTGCGTCTCTCCCTGGCCTGGGGAGGTCCTTTGGGGAGCACCTCGGTGTCATCCATGGCCTTGGGAGATGAGGGCGCCGGAAGGGACCCGCTATCCATCACCTTGGGATCCAGCGAATTCCCCGAAGATGAGGATCACTGGAGGTGGGAACGAGCCGGACTGCAGTGCATGATTCAACATGTTAAAACTGCGAAATAAAAGGAGTTGGATATATGAGTGCGTTAGTGCCATTGAGTACTTACGATTCAGCCAGGGGCTTATCCCTGGGGCGCCACTCCGAGCTGCTGTCGGTATCCAAGGCGGAGTCATCCGCAAGGGAGGCTCTCCCCTTCTTGGACGCCTCTGCATCCAGATGCGTGGAGGCCGACCTTTTCTTTCTTCCCCCTCAGGGGGAGAGTTGCTTTCTTCCTCCTCCTCGTCGTCCTCGGTGGCAAAGGAGTGAGTTTCGGCGTCTTCGGACGTCACGTCCGAAGTGCCCTTACGGCGGAGGCCACTTCTGGTCTCCTTGGCCTTCTTCTCCGGCGCATGGTAGGGCGCCGGAACCAGCATCTTCGTCAAAAGTTGGATTCCTGGGTTTTCGGGTAGCGGAGCCGGACACTGGATCCGCTCCACCTTCTTTGTCCAACCCTGAAAAGATAGATGGGGAAGCTCAGACATCTTCCTTGAATGTACAGGCGAAGGATACAGCCTGAAATATGAAAAACTTACCGGACTGGCAGGATGGGTTAGGTTGTACCCACGGTCCTCGGTCGTCTTCGGCCACATCTCGTTGAACTTGAAAAGCACCTTCCAGATGTCTTCGTGTGTAGTGCCGAAGAACTGTTGCAAGGTCTAGTGCTCGGCCGGATCGAACTCCCACAAATGGCAAGTCCAGCTTTGGCATGGAAGGATCCGGCGAAAGAGCATCACCTGGATCACATTGACAAGTTTGATGTTCTTGTCCACCATGCTCCTGATGCATGTCTGTAGGACGGACACCTCGTCCGATGATGCCCAGTTCAGGCCTTTCTCTAGCCAGGAGGTGAGCCGCATCGGGGCCCCGGATTTGAATTCGGGAGCTGCAGCCCAGGTGGTATTGCGGGGCTCTGTGACGTAGAACCACAGCTGCTGCCACCCTTTGACGTTCTCCATGAAGGTACCTTTGGGCCATGAGACGTTGGGCATCTTGCTCACCATGGCGCCTTTGCACTCTACGTGTTGACCACCCACCACCTTCGGCTTCACATTGAAGATCTTTAGCCACAATCCGAAGTGGGGTGGGATACGGAGGAAGGCCTCACACACGATAATGAATGCCGAGATGTTGAGGAAAGATTTGGGGGCCAGATCATGGAAATCTAGCCCGTAGTAGAACATGAGTCCGCGGACGAATGGGCGGAGAGGAAATCCCAACCCGCGGACGAAGTGGGGGATGAACACCACCCTCTCATGGGGCTCTGGGGTGGGGATGATCTGGCCCTCGGCCAGAAGCCGGTGGGCGATTTCCTGGGCCAAGTACCCCGCCACCCGGAGCTTCGTGATGTCCTTCCCCGTGAACGACACTACAAAAAAAAGACACATCCGTGACATTTTGGGCTGAACGAATTTTTTTCTGTCATACTTATGACACTTCTATGACAATAATTGTGACAAAATACGGTATCATCATAGATGTGGTGGGGTCCTACTTCTATGACAAAAAATCATGACAGAAAATGGGCTTTTCGTCCTGGGCGGGCCAGAGACGCGGCTGCATGACATTCTTTGGGCCGTCCATGACGGAAAAAACCGTGGTAGAAGCGAGGGCGAGGAAAATATCGGGGTGTTCCCGGTTACGGTGGGTGGTCGGGGTCGAGCGATGCGCGTTTCTCTCGTACATGCACGCGCGTGGGTGCGAAGCGTTGGGCTCTAACTGAACCCGAGCGAGGAGTTGGGCTCTAACTAAACCCGAGCGATTGCACTAGAGACTACGCGTTACTGAACCCGAGCGATCGATCGATGGCTGTTAACTGAACCCGATCGAGCGATTCCTTTGCTACTGCTGCTAACTGAAGCCGATCGATGCTGCCTCTGGATGAACAGTGAGCGTTGCTGGGGGGGTTTGGATGAACAGTTCCCGGTGGGGGTGGATGAACAGGACCCCGTGGTGTTGCCTCTGGATGAACAGGACCCCAGTCGATCGAGCCGGTTGGGGCTGGATGAACAGGGCCCCGTGGAGGGTAGGATGAACAGGACCACCCCGTGGAGGGAAGGATGAACAGTAGACGGGGGAGGGCTGGATGAACAGTTGCCCGTGGAGGGGTGGTTGAACAGGAGCCCGTGGAGAGGGCTGGTTGAACAGTAGCCGCTGGAGTAGCGCGCGGTGGAGGCTGGATGAATAGGAGCCCGTGGATGAAAATTATTGTATTTCCTTGTTCATGATAATTGTCTATTGTTCATGCTATAATTGTATTAACTGGAAACCGTAATACATGTGTGAATACATAGACCACAACATGTCCCTAGTAAGCCTCTAGTTGACTAGCTCGTTGATCAATAGATGGTTATGGTTTCCTGACCATGGACATTGGATGTCATTGATAACGGGATCACATCATTAGGAGAATGATGTGATGGACAAGACCCAATCCTAAGCGTAGCACAAGATCGTGTAGTTCGTTTTGCTAGAGCTTTTCTAATGTCAAGTATCTTTTCCTTAGACCATGAGATTGTGCAACTCCCGGATACCGTAGGAGTGCTTTGGGTGTACCAAACGTCACAACGTAACTGGGTGGCTATAAAGGTGCACTACAGGTATCTCCAAAAGTGTCTGTTGGGTTGGCACGAATCGAGACTGGGATTTGTCACTCCGTATGACGGAGAGGTATCTCTGGGCCCACTCGGTAATGCATCATCATAATGAGCTCAATGTGACTAATGAGTTAGCCACGGGATCATGCATTACGGAACGAGTAAAGAGACTTGCCGGTAACGAGATTGAACGAGGTATTGGGATACTGACGATCGAATCTCGGGAAAGTAACTTACCGATAGACAAAGGGAATTGTATACGTGATTGATTGAATCCCCGACATCGTGGTTCATCCGATGAGATCATCGTGGAACATGTGGGAGCCAATACGGGTATCCAGATCCCGCTATTGGTTATTGGCCGGAGAGGTGTCTCGGTCATGTCTGCATGGTTCCCGAACCCGTAGGGTCTACACACTTAAGGTTCGGTGACGTAGAGTTGTTATGGGAAATAGTATGTGGTTACCGAAGGTTGTTCGGAGTCCCGGATGAGATCCCGGACATGACGAGGAGCTCCGGAATGGTCCGGAGGTGAAGATCGGTATATTGGACGAAGGGTATTGGAGTCCGGAATTGTTCCGGGGGTACCAGGCTATGGCCAGCATGTCCGAAAGGGGTTTCGGAGGCCCCGGCAAGCGTTGGGGGGCCTTATGGGCCAAGGGGAAGGGGCAAACCAGCCCACTAAGGGGCTTTGCGCCCCTCCCAACCCCTCTCACGTAACGTGGAGAGGTGGGGGCGCCTCCCCTAGGGCATCCACCCCTCCCGGCTTGGGGGGCAAGTTTCCCAGGGGTGGGGGCGCCCAAACCCATCTAGGGTTTCCCCTGTGGCCGCTGCCCCTCCCCTAGGGAACCCTAGGGCGCCTCCTCCACCCCCCTTCCCCTATATATAGTGAGGGAGAGAGAGGGCAGCCGCATCCCTGGCCTGGCGCAACCCTCTCCTCCTCCAACTCCTCCTCCTCCGTAGTGCTTAGCGAAGCTCTGCCGGAGAACCACGAGCTCCATCGCCACCACGCCGTCGTGCTGCTGGAGTTCTCCCTCAACTTCTCCTCTCCCCTTGCTGGATCAAGAAGGAGGAGACGTCCCCGGGCTGTACGTGTGTTGAACGCGGAGGCGCCGTCCGTTCGGCGCTAGATCGGATCTTCCGCGATTTGAATCGTCGCGAGTACGACTCCATCAACCGCGTTCTTGTAACGCTTCCGCTTAGCGATCTTCAAGGGTATGAAGATGCACTCCCTCTCTCTCGTTGCTAGCATCTCCTAGATTGATCTTGGTGACACGTAGGAAAATTTTGAATTATTGCTACGTTCCCCAACAGTGGCATCATGAGCTAGGTCTATGCGTAGATTCTATGCACGAGTAGAACACAAAGTAGTTGTGGGCGATGATTTGTTCAATTTGCTTACCGTTACTAGTCTTATCTTGATTCAGCGGCATTGTGGGATGAAGCGTCCCGGACCGACCTTACACGTACTCTTACGTGAGACAGGTTCCACCGACTGACATGCACTTGATGCATAAGGTGGCTAGCGGGTGTCTGTCTCTCGCACTTTAGTCGGATCGGATTCGATGAAGAGGGTCCTTATGAAGGGTAAATAGCAATTGGCATATCACCGTTGTGGCTTTTGCGTAGGTAAGAAACGTTCTTGCTAGAAACCCATAGCAGCCACGTAAAACATGCAACAACAATTAGAGGACGTCTAACTTGTTTTTGCAGGGTATGTGTGATATGGCCAAAAGGATGTGATGAATTATATATATGTGATGTATGAGATTGATCATGTTCTTGTAATAGGAATCACGACTTGCATGTCGATGATTATGACAACCGGCAGGAGCCATAGGAGTTGTCTTAATTTATTGTATGACCTGCGTGTCAATGAAAAACGCCATGTAATTACTTTACTTTATTGCTAATCGTTAGCCATAGTAGTAGAAGTAATAGTTGCCGAGACAACTTCATGAAGACACGATGATGGAGATCATGGTGTCATGCCAGTGACGAAGGTGATCATGCCGCGCCTCGAAGATGGAGATCAAAAGGCGCTAGATGATATTGGCCATATCATGTCACTTTATGATTTGCATGTGATGTTTGTCATGTTTACATCTTATTTGCTTAGAACGACGGTAGCATAAATAAGATGATCCCTCACTAAAATTTCAAGAGATGTGTTCCCCCTAACTGTGCACCGTTGCGAAGGTTCGTTGTTTCGAAGCACCACGTGATGATCGGGTGTGATAGATTCTAATGTTCGCATACAACGGGTGTAAGCCAGATTTACACATGCGAAACACTTAGGTTGACTTGACGAGCCTAGCATGTACAGAGATGGCCTCGGAACACAAGAGACCGAAAGGTCGAACATGAGTCGTATAATAGATACGATCAACATGGAGATGTTCACCGATGATGACTAGTCTGTCTCACGTGATGATCGGACACGGCCTAGTTGACTCTGATCATGTATCACTTAGATGACTAGAGGGATGTCTATCTGAGTGGGAGTTCATTAAATAATTTGATTAGATGAACTTAATTATCTTGAACAAAGTCAAAAGGTCTTTGCAAATTATGTCGTAGCTTACGCTTTAGTTCTACTAAGATATGTTCCTAGAGAAAAATTTAGTTGAAAGTTGATAGTAGCAATTATGCGGATTGGGTCCGTAAACTGAGGATTGTCCTCATTGCTGCACAGAAGGCTTATGTCCTTAATGCACCGCTCGGTGTGCTGAACCTCGAGCGTCGTTTGTGGATGTTGCGAACATCTGACATACACGTTTTGATGACTACGTGATAGTTCGGTGCGTAATGTTAAACGGTTTAGAAGTGAGGCACCGAAGACGATTTTGAAACATCGTGGAACATATGAGATGTTCGAAGGGCTGAAATTGGGATTTCACGCTCGTGCCCATGTCAAAAGGCATGAGACCTCTGACGAGTCTCTCAAGCCTGCAAACTAAGGGAGAAAAAGCTTAATCGTTGAGCATGTGCTCAGATTGTCTGAATACTACAATCACTTGAATCGAGTGGGAGTTAATATTCCGTAAGAGATAGTGATGGTTCTCCAAAAGTCACTGCCACCAAGCTACTAGAACTTCGTGATGAACTATAACATATCAGGGATAGATATGATGATCCTTGAGCTATTCGCGATGTTTGACACCGCGAAAGTAGAAATCAAGTAGGAGCATCAATTGTTGATGGTTAGTAAAACCACTAGTTTCAAGAAGGGCAAGGGCAAGAAGGGATACTTCATGAAACGGCAAATCAGTTGTTGCTCTAGTGAAGAAACCCAAGGTAGAACCCAAACCCGAGACTAAGTGCTTCTGTAATGAGGGGAACGGTCACTGAAGCAAAACTACCCTAGATACTTGGTAGATGAGAAGGCTGGTAAGGTCGACATAAGTATATTGGATATACATTATATTAATGTGTACTTTACTAGTACTCCTAGTAGCACCAGAGTATTAGATACTGGTTCGGTTGCTAAGTGTTGGTAACTCGAAATAAAAGCTACGGAATAAATGGAGACTAACTAAAGGTGAGATGACGATATGTGTTGGAAGTGTTTCCAAGGTTGATGTGATCAAGCATCGCATGCTCCCTCTACCATCGAGATTGGTGTTAAACCTAAATAATTGTTATTTGGTGTTTGCATTGAGCATAGACATGATTGGATTGTGTTTATCACAATATGGTTATTCATTGAAGGAGAATAATGGTTACTCTGTTTATTTGAATAATACCTTCAATGGTCTTGCACCTAAAATGAATGGTTTATTGAATATCGATCGTAGTGATACACATGATCATGCCAAAAGATATAAGATAGTAATGATAGTACCACATACTTGTGGCACTGCCATTTGAGTCATATTGGTATAAAACGCATGAAGAAGCTCCATGTAGATGGATCTTTGGACTCACTCGTTTTTGAAAAGATTGAGACATGCGAACCATGTCTATTGGTATATATGCATGAAGAAACTCCATGCAGATGGATCGTTTGGACTCACTTGATTTTGAATCACTTGAGACATGCAAATCATACCACATGGGCAAGATGACTGAAAGGCCTCGTTTTCAGTGAGATAGAACAAAAGAGCAACTTGTTGGAAGTAATACATTTGATGTGTGAAATCCAATGAGTGCTGAGGCACGCAGTGAATATCATTATGCTCTTACTTCACAGATGATTTGAGTAGATTCTGAGTATATTTACTTGATGAAATACAAGTCTAAAGTAATTTCAGAGTGAAGTAGAAGATCGTCGTGACAAGAGGATAAGACGTCTATGATATGATCATAGAGATGAATATCTGAGTTACGAGTTTGGCACACAATTAAGACATTGTGGAAATTGTTTCACAACTAATACCCCGTGGAACACCATAGTGTGATGGTGTGTCCGAACATCATAACTGCACCCTATTGGATATGGTGCATACCATGATGTGTCTTATCGAATTAACACTATCGTTTATGGGTTAGGCGTTAGAGACAACCGCATTCACTTTAAATAGGGCACCACGCAATTCCGTTGAGACGACACCATATGAACTATGGTTTAGAGAAACCTAAGCTGCCGTTTCTTAAAAGTTTGGGGCTGCGACGCTTATGTGAAAAAGTTTCGGGCTGATAAGCTCGAACCCAAAGCGGATAAATGCATCTTCATAGAATACCCAAAACAGTTGGGTATACCTCCTATTTCAGATCTGGAAGCAAAAGTGATTGTTTCTAGAAACGGCTCCTTTCTCAAGGAAAAGTTTCTCTCGAAAGAATTGAATGGGAGGATGGTGGAGACTTGATGAGGTTATTGAACCGTCACTTCAACTAGTGTGTAGCAGGGCACAAGAAGTTGTTCCTGTGGCACATACACCAATTGAAGTGGAAGCTTATGATAGTGATCATGAAACTTCGGATCAAGTCACTACCAAACCTCGTAGGATGACAAGGATGCGTACTACTTCAGAGTGGTACGTAATCCTGTCTTGGAAGTCATGTTGCTAGACAACAATGAACCTACGAGCTATGGAGAAGCGATGGTGGGCCCAGATTCCGACGAATGGCTCAAGGCCATAAAATCCGAGAGAGGATCCATGTATAAAAACAAAGTATAGACCATGGAAGAACTACTTGATGGTCGTAAGGCTGTTGGGTGCAGATGGATTTTAAAAGGAAGACGGACAATGATGGTAAGTGTCACCATTAAGAAAGCTTGACTTGTCGTTAAGATGTTTTCCGACAAGTTCAAGGAGTTGACTATGATGAGATTTTCTCACTCATAGCGATGCTAAGAGTCTGTTGGAATTATATTAGTAGTTACTGCATTATTTATGAAATCTTGCAGATAGGATGTCAAAACATTGTTTCCTCGACGATTTTCTTGAGGAAAGATTGTATGTGAGACAACCTGAAGGTTTTGTCAATCCTGAAAGATGCTAACAAGTATGCAAAGCTCCAGCAATCCTTCTAAGGACTAGAGTAAGCATCTCGGAGTTGGAATGAATGCTTTGATGAGATGATCAAAGATTTTGGGTTTATACAAAGTTTATGAGAAACTTGTATTTCCAAAGAAGTGAGTGGGAGCACTATAGAATTTTTGATGTGTATATGTTGTTAACATATTGTTGATCAGAAATGATGTAGAATTTCTGGAAAGCATACAGGGTTATTTGAAAAGTGTTTTTCAATGGAAAACCTGGATTAAGCTACTTGAACATTGAGCATCAAGATCTATAAGGATAGATCAAAAAAGCTTAATAGTACTTTCAAATGAATACATACCGTGACAAGATTTTGAAGGAGTTCAAAATAGATCAGCAAAGAAGGAGTTCTCGGTTGTGTTACAAGGTGTGAGTATTGAGTAAAACTCAAGACATGACCATGGCAGAAGAGAGAGAAAGGACGAAGGTTGTCCCCTATGCTTTAGATGTAGGCTCTACAGTATGCTATGCTGTGTACCGCACCTGAAGTGTGCCTTGCCATGAGTCAGTCAAGGGGTACAAGAGTGATACAGCAATGCATCACATGACAGCGGTCGAACTTATCCTTAGTATCTAGTGGACTAAGGAATTTTCTCGATTATGGAGGTGGTAAAAGAGTTCGTCGTAAAGGGTTACGTCCATCCAAACTTTGACACTAATCCGGATGACTCTGAGTAGTAAACCGGATTCGTATAGTAGAGCAGTTATTTGGAATAGCTCCAAGTAGCGCGTGGTAGCTGCATCTACAAGATGACATAGAGATTTGTAAAGCACACACGGATCTGAAAGGTTCAGACCCGTTGACCAATAACCTCTCTCACAAGCGAGATATGAACAAACCCCATGGGTGTTGGATTCATTACAATCACATAGTGATGTGAACTAGATTATTGACTCTAGTGCAAGTGGGAGACTGTTGGAAATATGCCCTAGAGGCAATAATAAAATGGTTATTATTGTATTTCCTTGTTCATGATAATTGTCTATTGTTCATGCTATAATTGTATTAACTGGAAACCGTAATACATGTGTGAATACATAGACCACAACATGTCCCTAGTAAGCCTCTAGTTGACTAGCTCGTTGATCAATAGATGGTTATGGTTTCCTGACCATGGACATTGGATGTCATTGATAACGGGATCACATCCTTAGGAGAATGATGTGATGGACAAGACCCAATCCTAAGCGTAGCACAAGATCGTGTAGTTCGTTTTGCTAGAGCTTTTCTAATGTCAAGTATCTTTTCCTTAGACCATGAGATTGTGCAACTCCCGGATACCGTAGGAGTGCTTTGGGTGTACCAAACGTCACAACGTAACTGGGTGGCTATAAAGGTGCACTACAGGTATCTCCGAAAGTGTCTGTTGGGTTGGCACGAATCGAGACTGGGATTTGTCACTCCGTATGACGGAGAGGTATCTCTGGGCCCACTCGGTAATGCATCATCATAATGAGCTCAATGTGACTAATGAGTTAGCCACGGGATCATGCGTTACGGAACGAGTAAAGAGACTTGCCGGTAACGAGATTGAACGAGGTATTGGGATACCGACGATCGAATCTCGGGCAAGTAACTTACCGATAGACAAAGGGAATTGTATACGGGATTGATTGAATCCCCGACATCGTGGTTCATCCGATGAGATCATCGTGGAAAATGTGGGAGCCAATATGGGTATCCATATCGCGCTATTGGTTATTGGCCGGAGAGGTGTCTCGGTCATGTCTGCATGGTTCCCGAACCCGTAGGGTCTACACACTTAAGGTTCGGTGACGCTAGAGTTGTTATGGGAAATAGTATGTGGTTACCGAAGGTTGTTTGGAGTCCCGGATGAGATCCCGGACATGACTAGGAGCTCCGGAATGGTCCGGAGGTGAAGATCGGTATATTGGACGAAGGGTATTGGAGTCCGGAATTGTTCCGGGGGTACCAGGCTATGGCCAGCATGTCCGAAAGGGGTTTCGGAGGCCCCGGCAAGCGTTGGGGGGCCTTATGGGCCAAGGGGAAGGGGCAAACCAGCCCACTAAGGGGCTTTGCGCCCCTCCCAACCCCTCTCACGTAACGTGGAGAGGTGGGGGCGCCTCCCCTAGGGCAGCCACCCCTCCCGGGGGACAAGTTTCCCAGGGGTGGGGGCGCCCAAACCCATCTAGGGTTTCCCCTGTGGCTGCCACCCCTCCCCTAGGGAACCCTAGGGCACCTCCTCCACCCCCCTTCCCCCTATATATAGTGAGGGAGAGAGAGGGCAGCCGCACCCCTGGCCTGGCGCAACCCTCTCCTCCTCCAACTCCTCCTCCTCCTCCGTAGTGCTTAGCGAAGCTCTGCCGGAGAACCACGAGCTCCATCGCCACCACGCCGTCGTGCTGCTGGAGTTCTCCCTCAACTTCTCCTCTCCCCTTGCTGGATCAAGAAGGAGGAGACGTCCCCGGGCTGTACGTGTGTTGAACGCGGAGGCACCGTCCGTTCGGTGCTAGATCGGATCTTCCGCGATTTGAATCGCCGCGAGTACGACTCCATCAACCGCGTTCTTGTAACGCTTCCGCTTAGTGATCTTCAAAGGTATGACGATGCACTCCCTCTATCTCGTTGCTAGCATCTCCTAGATTTATCTTGGTGACATGTAGGAAAATTTTGAATTATTTCTACGTTCCCCAACAGCTGGGGGGGTTTGGATGAACAGTTCCCAGTGGGGGTGGATGAACAGGTCCCCGTGGTGTTGCCTCTCGATGAACAGGACCCCAATCGATCGAGCCGGTTGGGGCTGGATGAACAGGACCCCGTGGAGGGTAGGATGAACAGGACCACCCCGTGGAGGGAAGGATGAACAGTAGACGGGGGAGGGCTGGATGAACAGTTGCCCGTGGAGGGGTGGTTGAACAGGAGCCCGTGGAGAGGGCTGGTTGAACAGTAGCCGGTGGAGTAGCGCGCGGCGGAGGCTGGATGAATAGGAGCCCGTGGATGAACAGTCGCAGGTGGAGGCTGGAGGAGGTCGACGGTGGATGAACAGTAGCCCGTGGAGGCTGGAGGGGGTCGACGTTGGATATGAACAGTATCCCGTGGAGTCCCGTTTTGCGGTACGCGACACCCCTCCCAATGAACAGGACCCCGGTTTCGACCGTAGCGCTCCAACACAAGTCTGTTTCCTCTATTTTGCGGTACGCCACACCCCTCCCGATCAACAGGACCCCCGTTTCGACCGTAGGAGGTTCGTTTCCTCCGTTTTGCGGTACGCCAGACCCCTCCCGATGAACAGGATCCCGTTTCGAACGTGGCCGGTCGAACACAAGGCTATTTCCTCCGTTCTGCGGTACGCCAGGCCTCGTTTCCATCGGCTGTTCCGTCCAAGCCCTCCCGATGAACACG